>NW_027012353.1:256178-366178 GCF_036934945.1 Oncorhynchus masou masou
TGGCTAGCTTCTGGCTAGCTCCTGGCTAGCTTCTGGCTAGTTTCTGGCTAGCTTCTTGGAGTTTCTGGCTAGCTTCTTGGAGGATTACAGATTTGAGGTAAATAATACTTTTTTATAAATATAAATTGGTGAGGCGGGGTGCAGGAGAGTGTTTTGAAGATGAGTTTATGGAAAATTAAAAAATTTATGTGAAAAAAGTTGTAAATATATATATATACGGGACACAATAAGACGAGGACAAAATTTGATTTGATTTGATTTGAAAAGACGTCTGAACTGCTATGCCATCTTGGAATCAATCGAAAGCCTGCAGGAAGGGTACCACATGAGGGAGGAGGATGTCTTCCCTGTAAACGTACAGCATTGAGATTGCCTGCAATGACAACCAGCTCAGTCCAATGATGCTGTGACACACCGCCTCAGACCATGACGGACCCTCCACCTCCAAATCGATCCCGCTCCAGAGTACAGGCCTCGGTGTAACGCTCATTCCTTTGACGATAAACGTGAATCCGACCATCACCCCTGGTGAGACAAAACCGTGACTTGTCAGTGAAGAGCACTTTTTTCCAGTCCTGCCTGGTCCAGCGATGGTGGGATTGTGCCCATAGGCGACGTTGTTGCCGGTGACGTCTGGTGAGTACCTGCCTTACAACAGGCCTACAAGCCCTCAGTCCAGCCACTCTCAGCTTATTGCGGACAGTCTGAGCACTGATGGAGGTATTGTGCGTTCCTGGTGTAACTCGGGCAGTTGTTGTTTCCATCCTGTACCTGTCCCACAGGTGTGATGTTCGGATGTACCGATCCTGTGCAGGTGTTGTTACACGTGGTCTGCCACTGCGAGGCGATCAGCTGTAAGGCACGTTCACGCAGATGAGCAGGGACCCTGGGCATCTTTCTTTTGGTGTTTTTCAGAGTCAGTAGAAAGGCCTCTTTAGTGTCCTAAGTTTTCATAACTGTGACCTTAATTGCCTACCGTCTGTAAGCTGTTAGTGTCTTAACGACCGTTCCACAGGTGCATGTTCATTAATTGTTTATGGTTCATTGAACAAGCATGGGAAACAGTGTTTTTAACCCTTTACAATGAAGATCTGTGAAGTTATTTGGATTTTTACAAATTATCTTTGAAAGACAGGGTCCTGTCTTTCTTTTGTTGCTGAATTTATAAATTATAAATATTAATGTAAATATATAATTTAATCGTATTATTATATGTAGTAGAAAGCGATGAGTTAGAAGAAGTCTACATAGCCAACCCATAAAGTAAAATGTAACATCCATATATCACCAACTATGTAAACTTTAACATGGATTTATCCTGCAATAGATGCCATTCAATTGGTAACATACCTTTTTGTCTTCTTCTCATGGCCTCTTAAGGGAAAAGTAATCTAAAAGTAACTGAATGTAATCAGATTACGTTACCGAGTTTGGGTAATACAAAAGTTACTTTACTGATTACAATTTTGGATTACATTTAGAAAGTAACTTACCCAACCCTGTATATAGGGCCCTCCTGTAATATATTACATTTGGAAAGTAACCTACCCAACTCTGTATATAGGGCCCTTCTGTAATATATTACATTTAGAAAGTAACCTACCCAACCAAATATAGGGCCCTACTGTAATGGATTACATTTAGAAAGTAACCTACCCAACTCTGCTTGTGTTGTTGTCCGAGTCTCCATCTGGCCCACCAGAGTTTTGTCTACTGATTGGCTGCAAAATCCAATCATTAAATCAACTACTTTCAACATTTTCATTGAAGTAGAATTTATTGAATGTCACTCATTCTATATTGCACTCTATTCTAAGCAAACCTGCATTACCAGTACGTATCAGTAGGTGTCACTATGTCGTTCGCTAATCAAAAAATACTTACACCATAATGGCTGCCTGTCTCTGTACGGTCATGGCCAAAAGTTTTGATTTTGGCCATGACTGTAATGTTAAGCCTTTGACACTTACTAAATGCTTGTTATTATACTTCAGTGTTCCATAGTAACATCTGACAAAAAATATCTGAAGACACTGAAGCAATAAACTTTGTGAAAATTAATATTTTGTGTCATTCTCAAAACGTTTTGGCCACGACTGTATTTGTGAAAGTTATGGTGATGCTAGAATCCATCTATGTATGTCTTTCTGCATCTTTCTGCATCTTTCTGCATCTTTCTACCATCTATATATTATGTTTGAAGACGTGTCATATTGTCTGTTTAGCTCTGTGGTGGAATTTTGTCATTTTTCTAATACTTTTAGGACACAAACATTGGTGAATAATCACTAGCAGTGAAAATAAAATGGTCCTTTTGTCAACTTTTGTCCAATAAACAAATGCCTGCTTTCTTTTCTGTTGCAAAATTTTTTTTCTACATTTTTTCTATGATGTGAAGTAATTAATATATCCGGTAAAACGCATTCGGTTTGCTGCTGCTTTGAAAAGTGATGTGGTGACGCCACGCTACTGGGTTAGGGTTAGGGTGATGCCACGCTACCGGGTTAGGGTGACGCCACGCTACTGGGTTAGGGTTAGGGTGATGCCACGCTACCGGGTTAGGGTGACGCCACGCTACTGGGTTAGGGTTAGGGTGACGCCACGCTACTGGGTTAGGGTGACGCCACGCTACTGGGTTAGGGTTAGGCTGACGCCACGCTACTGGGTTAGGGTTAGGGTGACGCCACGCTACTGGGTTAGGGTTAGGGTGACGCCACGCTACTGGGTTAGGGTTAGGGTGACGCCACGCTACTGGGTTAGGGTGACGCCACGCTACTGGGTTAGGGTGACGCCACGCTACTGGGTTAGGGTGACGCCACGCTACTGGGTTAGGGTGATGCCACGCTACTGGGTTAGGGTTAGGGTGATGCCACGCTACCGGGTTAGGGTGACGCCACGCTACTGGGTTAGGGTTAGGGTGATGCCACGCTACCGGGTTAGGGTGACGCCACGCTACTGGGTTAGGGTTAGGGTGACGCCACGCTACTGGGTTAGGGTTAGGGTGATGCCACGCCGGGTTAGGGTGACGCCACGCTACTGGGTTAGGGTTAGGGTGACGCCACGCTACTGGGTTAGGGTTAGGGTGACGCCACGCTACTGGGTTAGGGTTAGGGTGACGCCACGCTACTGGGTTAGGGTGACGCCACGCTACTGGGTTAGGGTTAGGGTGACGCCACGCTACTGGGTTAAGGTTAGGGTGACCCCACGCTACTGGGTTAGGGTGACGCCACGCTACTGGGTTAGGGTTAGGGTGACGCCACGCTACTGGGTTAGGGTTTGGGTGACGCCATGCTACTGAGTTAGGGTTAGGGTGACGCCACGCTACTGGGTTAGGGTTTGGGTGACCCCACGCTACTGGGTTAGGGTTAGGGTGACCCCACGCTACTGGGTTAGGGTTAGGGTGACCCCACGCTACTGGGTTAGGGTGACGCCACGCTACTGGGTTAGGGTTAGGGTGACCCCACGCTACTGGGTTAGGGTTTGGGTGACGCCACGCTACTGGGTTAGGGTTAGGGTGACGCCACGCTACTGGGTTAGGGTGACGCCACGCTACTGGGTTAGGGTTAGGGTGACGCCACGCTACTGGGTTAGGGTTAGGGTGACGCCACGCTACTGGGTTAGGGTTAGGGTGACGCCACGCTACTGGGTTAGGGTGACGCCATGCTACTGAGTTAGGGTTAGGGTGACGCCACGCTACTGGGTTAGGGTGACGCCATGCTACTGAGTTAGGGTGACGCCACGCTACTGGGTTAGGGTTAGGGTGACGCCACGCTACTGGGTTAGGGTTAGGGTAACACCACGCTACTGGGTTAGGGTTAGGGTGACCCCACGCTACTGGGTTAGGGTTAGGGTGACGCCACGCTACTGGGTTAGGGTTAGGGTGACGCCACGCTACTGGGTTAGGGTGACGCCACGCTACTGGGTTAGGGTTAGGGTGACGCCACGCTATTGGGTTAGGGTTAGGGTGACGCCACGCTACTGGGTTAAGGTTAGGGTGACGCCACGCTACTGGGTTAGGGTGACGCCACGCTACTGGGTTAGGGTGACGCCACGCTACTGGGTTAGGGTTAGGGTGACGCCACGCTACTGGGTTAGGGTTAGGGTGACGCCACGCTACTGGGTTAGGGTT
Organism: Oncorhynchus masou masou; assembly: GCF_036934945.1. Taxonomy (NCBI): domain Eukaryota; kingdom Metazoa; phylum Chordata; class Actinopteri; order Salmoniformes; family Salmonidae; genus Oncorhynchus; species Oncorhynchus masou. The sequence goes on from NW_027012353.1 coordinate 260,308, forward strand.
AGGGTGATGCCACGCTACTGGGTTAGGGTTAGGGTGACGCCACGCTACTGGGTTAGGGTTAGGGTGACGCCACGCTACTGGGTTAGGGTGATGCCACGCTACTGGGTTAGGGTTAGGGTGACGCCACGCTACTGGGTTAAGGTTAGGGTGACGCCACGCTACTGGGTTAGGGTTAGGGTGACGCCACGCTACTGGGTTAGGGTGACGCCATGCTACTGAGTTAGGGTTAGGGTGACGCCACGCTACTGGGTTAGGGTTAGGGTGACGCCACGCTACTGGGTTAGGGTGACGCCATGCTACTGAGTTAGGGTTAGGGTGATGCCACGCTACTGGGTTAGGGTTAGGGTGATGCCACGCTACTGGGTTAGGGTTAGGGTGACGCCACGCTACTGGGTTAGGGTGACGCCACGCTACTGGGTTAGGGTGACGCCACGCTACTGGGTTAGGGTGACGCCACGCTACTGGGTTAGGGTGACGCCACGCTACTGGGTTAGGGTTAGGGTGACGCCACTCTACTGGGTTAGGGTTAGGGTGACGCCACTCTACTGGGTTAGGGTGACGCCACGCTACTGGGTTAGGGTTAGGGTGACGCCACGCTACTGGGTTAGGGTTAGGGTGACGCCACTCTACTGGGTTAGGGTTTGGGTGACGCCAAGGTTAGGGTCATGCCACGCTACTGGGTTAGGGTTAGGGTGACGCCACGCTACTGGGTTAGGGTTAGGGTGACGCCACTCTACTGGGTTAGGGTTAGGGTGACGCCACTCTACTGGGTTAGGGTTAGGGTGACGCCACTCTACTGGGTTAGGGTTAGGGTGACGCCACTCTACTGGGTTAGGGTTTGGGTGACGCCAAGGTTAGGGTCATGCCACGCTACTGGGTTAGGGTTAGGGTGACGCCACGCTACTGGGTTAGGGTTAGGGTGATGCCACGCTACTGGGTTAGGGTTAGGGTGACGCCACTCTACTGGGTTAGGGTTAGGGTGACGCCACTCTACTGGGTTAGGGTTAGGGTGACGCCACTCTACTGGAGTTGGGGTTAGGGTGGACGCCACTCTACTGGGTTAGGGTTAGGGTGACGCCACTCTACTGGGTTAGGGTTAGGGTGACGCCACTCTACTGGGTTAGGGTGACGCCACGCTACTGGGTTAGGGTTAGGGTGACGCCATGCTACTGGGTTAGGGTTAGGGTGATGCCACGCTACTGGGTTAGGGTTAGGGTGACGCCATGCTACTGGGTTAGGGTTAGGGTGACGCCACGCTACTGGGTTAGGGTTTGGGTGACGCCACGCTACTGGGTTAGGGTTAGGGTGACGCCACGCTACTGGGTTAGGGTTAGGGTGACGCCACGCTATTGGGTTAGGGTTAGGGTGACCCCACGCTACTGGGTTAGGGTTAGGGTGACCCCACGCTACTGGGTTAAGGTTAGGGTGACGCCACGCTACTGGGTTAGGGTTAGGGTGATGCCACGCTACTGGGTTAGGGTTTGGGTGACGCCAAGGTTAGGGTGATGCCACGCTACTGGGTTAGGGTTTGGGTGACGCCACGCTACTGGGTTAGGGTTTGGGTGACGCCACGCTACTGGGTTAGGGTTAGGGTGACGCCACGCTACTGGGTTAGGGTTAGGGTGACGCCAAGGTTAGGGTCATGCCACTCTACTGGGTTAGGGTTAGGGTTACGCCACGCTACTGGGTTAGGGTTAGGGTTAATGCTGTCGCGCCTTGCCTTTTTTCCCTCCGCGGCTCTGCATTATAGAGCATTGATATTGTGAAAGCTTGTTTTGAAGGACAAAACCCAGTTGTTGTGCGTATCTCCTCAGAAGGACAAACACCCCCAGAACCGATTACGTAAGATGTCAGCCATCGGCCATGTCTCAGCGGGAAGCTGCCTGGTAACCTACATGTCTTTTGGTATATAAGCAGGCTGATATAGTGTTCCTCTCTGTCAGACTGGGGAGAGGAGGGAACGGGAGTGGAGGGAGGAGGGAAGAGGAGGGAGGAGGGGAGAGGAGGGAAGGGGAGGGGGTAGGGAGTGGAGGGAGGAGGGAGGGGGAGTGGAGGGAGCAGTGAAGGGGAGGGAGGAGGGAGGAGGGAAGGGGAGTGGAGGAAGGAGGGAAGGGGAGTGGAGAGTGGAGGGAAGAGGGAGGGAAGAGGAGGGGGAGGAGGGAAGAGGGAGAAGGAGGATGGAAGAGGAGGAGAGAGGATGAGGAGGATAGGAGGGAAGAGGAGGAGGATAGGAGGAAAGGGGAGTGGAGGGAGGATGGAAGGGAGAGGAGGGATGAGGGAAGGGGAGTGGAGAGAGGAAGAAAGAGAGAAGAGGGAGGAAGAGGAAGTAGAGAGGAAGAGAAGGAGGGAGGAGGAGAGAGGGAAGAGAGAGGAGGGAGGAGGAGAAGGAGAGGGAGGGAGGGAGGTACAGGTGAGACAGAAAGTGGAAAGAAAGAAGAAGGAGTTTAACAGCTGGCTCTGTAGACAGGAAACCCCATTTCACATTCCTGCTCCCTCACTTCCTCCCTCTCCTCCTAATGGAGGTTCATCTATCAGACACGCTGAATGTGTCCCCCCCCCTCCCACACAACCTGCGCTCATGCTTCCTCTGGGTTTCCTCGAGCTCTGTCACCTGCTGATTCCCTCCCTCCATGTGATTTCCACTCCCAGACCTTCTTTCCTCCCTCCCCTAGCCCCACCTCTGTGTTGACCAGAGCACCCCCGGGGACCGGGAGGAATCGGTGTAGGTGGGGAGGGAGAGAAAGAGTGAATGGGGGAGAGGTAGGGAGAGAGAGAAAGAGAAAACTAGACAGGGGGAGAAGAGCAAAAAAAGATGCTGTGTGTTGATGGGTTGATGGGAGAGGAGAGGGTCTCTTCCCTTCCCAGGATTCCCTCTGCTGCACCTGATTAAGGCAGCAGTCCACTCTCCTCCCTGGCACTGACACACAACACTGGAGGAACAACGGGGAGGAGGAGAAGAGGAGGGAGTGAACAGGGAAGGAAAGGAAGGGGATGAAAGAAAGGAAACAGAGGAGGAAAGGACCCAGGGCTGAGGGAGAGAGATTACATGGTCACGCTTTTAGGTAAAGAAGGAAGGAAAACTGGATTACAAGAAGGCTATTAGTTGAAATGCATTCCGGGTGACTACCTCATGAAGCTAGTTGAGAGAATGCCAGCAGTATTTGTGACCATTCCCATATCTACTGGGTGAAATACGACAGTGTGCCATCACAGCAGCAAGATTTGTGACCTGTTGCCACAAGAAAAGGTCAAGCAGTGAAGAACAAACACTGTTGTAAATACAACCCATATTTATGTTTATTTATTTTCCCTTTTGTACTTTAACTATTTGCACATCGTTACAACACCGTATACAGACATAATATGACATTTGAAATGTCTTTATTCTCTTTGGAACTTTTGTGAGTGTAATGTTTACTGTTCATTTTATTTTTTTCACTTTTATTTCACTTTTCGCACCAAATGAACGTGGTACCTTCAGGCATTTGTCTCCTTCCTGAGAGGTATGATGGCTCTGTGGTCCCATGGTGTTTATACTTGCCTACCATTGTTTGTACAGATGAACGTGGTACCTTCAGTCATTTGGAAATTGCTCCCAAGGATGAACCAGACTTGTGGAGGTCTACAATTTTTTTCTGAGGTTTTGGCTGATTTCTTTTGTTTTTCCCATGATGTCAAGCAAAGAGGCACTGAGTTTGGAGGTAGGCCTTGAAATACATCCACAGGTACACCTCCAATTGACTCAAATGATGTCAATTAGCCTATCAGAAAAGCCTTGACATAATTTTCTGGAATTTTCCAAGCTGTTTGAAGGCACAGACAATTTAGTGTATGTAAACTTCTAACTCACTGGAATTGTGAAACAGTGAATTATAAGTGAAATAATCTGTCTGTAAACAATTGTTGGAATAATGACTTGTGTCATGCACAAAGTAGATGTCCTAACCAACTTGCCAAGACTATAGTTTGTTAGCAAGAAATGTGTGGAGTGGTTGAATAATGAGTTTTAATGACTCCAACCGAAGTGTATGTAAACTTCCAACTTCAACTGTATGTTGTTGTTGTCCACATTTTCTAAGTCAGATCCATTTTCCAAGAAGGGCCAGAAGTATAAAGATGAATGGTGTCGTCTGTGTAAAGGTGGACAGAGAATCACCAGTAGCGAGTGACATCATTGATGTATACAGAGAAGAGAGTCGGTCCAAGAATTGAACCCTGTGGCACCCCCATAGAGACTGCCAGAGGTCCGGACAACAGGCCCTTCGGTTTGAAACACTGAACTCAATTAGAGAAGTAGATGGTGAACCAGGTGAGGCATTCATTTGAGAAACCAGACTAAGTCTGTCTATAGGAATGTGGTGATTGACAGAGTCGAAAGCCTTGGCAAGGTCAATGAATTCAGCTGCACAGAATTGTCTCTTATCAATGGCGGTTATGATATTGCTTCGGACCTTGAGCGTGGCTGAGGTGCACCCATGACCAGTTCGGAAACCAGATTGCATCGCGGAGAAGGTACTGTGGGTTCGAAATGGTCAGTGATCTGTTTGTTAACTTGGCTTTTAAAGACCTTAGAAAAGCAGGGCAGGATAGATATAGCTCTGTAACAGTTTGGGTCTAGAGTGTCTCCCCCTTTGAAGAGGGGGATTACCGCGGCAGCTTTTCAATCTTTGGCGGATTTCAGACGATACGAAAGAGGTTGAACAGATAATTTTAGGAAGAGAGGGTCCAGATTGTCTAGCCCTGCTGATTTGTAGGGGTCCAGATTTTACAGCACTTTCAGAACATCTGATATCTGGATTTGGGAGAAGGAGAAATGGGGAGGCTTGGGCAAGTTGCTGTGGGGAGCGCATGGCTGTTGACCGGGGTAGGGGTAGCCAGGTGGAAAGCATGGCCAGCCGCAGAAAAAATGCTTATTGAAATTCTCAATTATAGTGGATGTATCGGTGGTGACACTGTTTCCTAGCCTCAGTGCAGTGGGCAGCTGGGAGGAGGAGCTCTTATTCTCCATGGACTTTACAGTGTATTTATCAGTGGTGACAGTGTTTCCTAGCCTCAGTGCAGTGGGCAGCTGGGAGGAGGAGGAGGTGCTCTTATTCTCCATGGACTTTACAGTGTATTTATCAGTGGTGACACTGTTTCCTAGCCTCAGTGCAGTGGGCAGCTGGGAGGAGGAGCTCTTATTCTCCATGGACTTTACAGTGTATTTATCAGTGGTGACAGTGTTCTCTAGCCTCAGTGCAGTGGGCAGCTGGGAGGAGGTGCTCTTATTCTCCATGGACTTTACAGTGTATTTATCAGTGGTGACCGTGTTTCCTAGCCTCAGTGCAGTGGGCAGCTGGGAGGAGGTGCTCTTATTCTCCATGGACTTTACAGTGTATTTATCAGTGGTGACCGTGTTACCTAGCCTCAGTGCAGTGGGCAGCTGGGAGGAGGTGCTCTTATTCTCCATGGACTTTATAGTGTATTTATCAGTGGTGACAGTGTTTCCTATCTTCAGTGCAGTGGGCAGCTGGGAGGAGGTGCTCTTGTTCTCCATGGACTTTACAGTGTATTTATCAGTGGTGACAGTGTTTCCTATCTTCAGTGCAGTGGGCAGCTGGGAGGAGGTGCTCTTGTTCTCCATGGACATTATAGTGTATTTACCAGTGGTGACAGTGTTTCCTATCTTCAGTGCAGTGGGCAGCTGGGAGGAGGTGCTCTTATTCTCCATGGACATTATAGTGTATTTATCAGTGGTGACAGTGTTTCCTATCTTCAGTGCAGTGGGCAGCTGGGAGGAGGTGCTCTTATTCTCCATGGACATTATAGTGTATTTATCAGTGGTGACAGTGTTTCCTATCTTCAGTGCAGTGGGCAGCTGGGAGGAGGTGCTCTTATTCTCCATGGACTTTACAGCGTCCCAGACCCTTTTGGAGTTTGTTATACAGGATGCAAGCTTAGATTGTAGGACGGCCGTCTCAATTTCGGTCACCCAACAGTACGAGCTCTGACGATAGATGGGGAGGGGGGGGGGCAACACGTCAACAACACGTCAACAACACGTCAACAACACGTCAACAACACGTCAGTCTGTCCAGGAATCAGGACATACTTTGGCAGGAAGATGATTCCTCCCCCCTCTCTTCATCAGCTCTCCTCCCCCTCTCTTCATCAGCTCTCCTCCCCCCTCTCTTCATCAGCTCTCCTCCCCCCTCTCTTCATCAGCTCTCCTCCCCCCTCTCTTCATCAGCTCTCCTCCCCCCTCTCTTCATCAGCTCTCCTCCCCCTCTCTTCATCAGCTCTCCTCCCCCCTCTCTTCATCAGCTCTCCTCCCCCCTCTCTTCATCAGCTCTCCTCCCCCCTCTCTTCATCAGCTCTCCTCCTCCCTCTCTTCATCAGCTCTCCTCCCCCCTCTCTTCATCAGCTCTCCTTCCCCCTCTCTTCATCAGCTCTCCTCCCCCCCTCTTCATCAGCTCTCCTCCCCCTCTCTTCATCAGCTCTCCTCCCCCTCTCTTCATCAGCTCTCCTCCCCCTCTCTTCATCAGCTCTCCTCCCTCTCTTCATCAGCTCTCCTCCCCCTCTCTTCATCAGCTCTCCTCCCCCTCTCTTCATCAGCTCTCCTCCCCCTCTCTTCATCAGCTCTCCTCCCCCTCTCTTCATCAGCTCTCCTCCCCCTCTCTTCATCAGCTCTCCTCCCCCTCTCTTCATCAGCTCTCCTCCCCCTCTCTTCATCAGCTCTCCTCCCCCTCTCTTCATCAGCTCTCCTCCCCCTCTCTTCATCAGCTCTCCTCATCCCCCTCTCTTCATCAGCTCTCCTCCCCCTCTCTTCATCAGCTCTCCTCCCCCTCTCTTCATCAGCTCTCCTCCCCCTCTCTTCATCAGCTCTCCTCCCCCTCTCTTCATCAGCTCTCCTCCCCCTCTCTTCATCAGCTCTCCTCCCCCTCTCTTCATCAGCTCTCCTCCCCCTCTCTTCATCAGCTCTCCTCCCCCTCTCTTCATCAGCTCTCCTCCCCCTCTCTTCATCAGCTCTCCTCCCCCTCTCTTCATCAGCTCTCCTCCCCCTCTCTTCATCAGCTCTCCTCCCCCTCTCTTCATCAGCTCTCCTCCCCCTCTCTTCATCAGCTCTCCTCCCCCTCTCTTCATCAGCTCTCCTCCCCCTCTCTTCATCAGCTCTCCTCCCCCTCTCTTCATCAGCTCTCCTCCCCCTCTCTTCATCAGCTCTCCTCCCCCCTCTCTTCATCAGCTCTCCTCCCCCTCTCTTCATCAGCTCTCCTCCCCCTCTCTTCATCAGCTCTCCTCCCCCTCTCTTCATCAGCTCTCCTCCCCCTCTCTTCATCAGCTCTCCTCCCCCTCTCTTCATCAGCTCTCCTCCCCCTCTCTTCATCAGCTCTCCTCCCCCTCTCTTCATCAGCTCTCCTCCCCCTCTCTTCATCAGCTCTCCTCCCCCTCTCTTCATCAGCTCTCCTCCCCCTCTCTTCATCAGCTCTCCTCCCCCTCTCTTCATCAGCTCTCCTCTCCCCTCTCTCCATCAGCTCTCCTCCCCCCTCTCTTCATCAGCTCTCCTCCCCCCTCTCTTCATCAGCTCTCCTCCCACCTCTCTTCATCAGCTCCTCCCACACTGTGTGTGTGTGTGTGTGTGTGTGTGTGTGTGTGTGTGTGTGTGTGTGTGTGTGTGTGTGTGTGTGTGTGTGTGTGTGTGTGTGTGTGTGTGTGTGTGTGTGTGTGTGATGTAACACAATGGAACTCCTCTCATACACACACATATTGACTAATGTGCTTCTGATTGCTTGATTAGAGATCTGCTGAGTCGTGTGCTTATTCACCCTCCCTCCCTCCCTCCCTCTATCCCTCCTTCCCTCTATCTATCTCTCCCTCTATCTATCTCTCCCTCTATCTATCCCTCCTTCCCTCTATCTATCCCTCCCTCTATCCCTCCTTCCCTCTATCTATCCCTCCCTCTATCCCTCCTTCCCTCTATCTATCTCTCCCTCTATCTATCTCTCCCTTTATCTATCTCTCCCTCCCTCCCTCCTTCCCTCTATCTATCTCTCCCTCTATCCCTCTTTCCCTCTATCTATCTCTCCCTCTATCCCTCCATCTCTCCCTCCCTCTATCCCTCCCTCCCTCTATCTATCTCTCCCTCTATCCCTCCTTCCCTCTATCTATCTCTCCCTCTATCCCTCCATCTCTCTCTCCCTCTATCCCTCCCTCCCTCTATCCCTCCTTCTGTTCTCCCTCCTTCTATCCTCCCTCCTTCTATCTTCCCTCCTTCTGTCCTCCCTCCTTCTGTCCACCCTCCTTCTGTCCTCCCTCCTTCTGTCCTCCCTCCTTCTGTCCTCCCTCCTTCTGTCCACCCTCCTTCTATCCTCCCTCCTTCTATCCTCCCTCCTTCTATCCTCCCTCCTTCTGTCCTCCCTCCTTCTGTCCTCCTCCTTCTGCCCTCCCTCCTTCTGTCCTCCCCCTCCTTCTGTCCTCCCTCCTTCTGTCCTCCCTCCTTCTGTCCACCCTCCTTCTATCCTCCCTCCTTCTGTTCTCCCTTACTTCTGTCCTCCCTCCTTCTATCCTCCCTCCTTCTGTCCTCCCTCCTTCTGTCCTCCCTCCTTCTGCCCTCCCTCCTTCTGTCCTCCCTCCTTCTGTCCTCCCTCCTTCTGTCCTCCTCCTTCTGTCCACCCTCCTTCTATCCTCCCTCCTTCTGTTCTCCCTCCTTCTGTCCTCCCTCCTTCTGTCCTCCCTCCTTCTGTCCTCCCTCCTTCTGTCCTCCCTCCTTCTGTCCTCCCTCCTTCTGTCCACCCTCCTTCTATCCTCCCTCCTTCTGTCCACCCTCCTTCTGTCCTCCCTCCTTCTGTCCTCCCTCCTTCTATCCTCCCTCCTTCTATCCTCCCTCCTTCTGTCCTCCCTCCTTCTGTCCTCCCTCCTTCTGTCCTCCTCCTTCTGTCCACCCTCCTTCTATCCTCCCTCCTTCTGTCCTCCCTCCTTCTATCCTCCCTCCTTCTGTCCTCCCTCCTTCTATCCTCCCTCCCTTCTGTCCACCCCTCCTTCTATCCTCCCTCCTTCTGTCCTCCCTCCTTCTATCCTCCCTCCTTCTGTTCTCCCTCCTTCTGTCCTCCCTCCTTCTGTCCTCCCTCCTTCTGTCCTCCCTCCTTCTATCCTCCCTCCTTCTGTCCACCCTCCTTCTATCCTCCCTCCTTCTGTCCACCCTCCTTCTATCCTCCCTCCTTCTGTCCTCCCTCCTTCTATCCTCCCTCCTTCTGTCCACCCTCCTTCTATCCTCCCTCCTTCTGTCCACCCTCCTTCTATCCTCCCTCCTTCTGTCCTCTCTCCTTCTGTCCTCTCTCCTTCTGTCCTCCCTCCTTCTGTCCTCCCTCCTTCTGTCCTCCCTCCTGTTCTCCCTCCTTCTGTTCCATTTACTTCTATTCTCCCTCCTTCTGTTCTCCCTCCTTCTGTCCTCCCTCCTTCTGTCCTCCCTCCTTCTGTCCTCCCTCCTTCTGTCCTCCCTCCTTCTGTCCTCCCTCCTTCTGTTCTCCCTCCTTCTGTCCTCCCTCCTTCTGTTCCCCTTACTTCTGTCCTCCCTCCTTCTGTCCTCCCTCCTTCTATCCTCCCTCCTTCTGTCCTCCCTCCTTCTGTTCCATTTACTTCTGTCCTCCCTCCTTCTGTTCTCCCTCCTTCTGTCCTCCCTCCTTCTGTTCCCCTTACTTCTGTCCTCCCTCCTTCTGTTCTCCCTCCTTCTGTCCTCCCTCCTTCTGTCCTCCCTCCTTCTGTCCTCCCTCCTTCTGTCTTCCCTCCTTCTGTCCTCCCTCCTTCTGTCCTCCCTCCTTCTGTTCCCCTTACTTCTGTCCTCCCTCCTTCTGTCCTCCCTCCTTCTATCTTCCCTCCTTCTGTCCTCCCTCCTTCTGTCCTCCCTCCTTCTGTTCTCCCTCCTTCAGCCCTCTCTCCTTTCTCCCCGCTCCTTCTGTCCTCCCTCCTTCTGTCCTCCCTCCTTCTGTCCTCCCTCCTTCTGTCCTCCCTCCTTCTGTCCTCCCTCACTCTGTCCTCCCTCCTTCTGTCCTCCCTCCTTCTGTCCTCCCTCCTTCTGTCCTCCCTCCTTCTGTCCTCCCTCCTTCTGTCCTCCCTCCTTCTGTCCTCCCTCCTTCTATCCTCCCTTCTTCTGTCCTCCCTCCTGTTCTCCCTCCTTCTATCTTCCCTCCTTCTGTCTTCCCTCCTTCTGTCCTCCCTCCTTCTGTCCTCCCTCCTTCTGTCCTCCCTCCTTCTGTCCACCCTCCTTCTGTCCTCCCTCCTTCTGTCCTCCCTCCTTCTGTTCCCCTTACTTCTGTCCTCCCTCCTTCTGTTCTCCCTCCTTCTATCCTCCCTCCTTCTGTCCTCCCTCCTTCTGTCCTCCCTCCTTCTGTCCTCCCTCCTTCTGTCCTCCCTCCTTCTGTCCTCCCTCCTTCTGTCCTCCCTCCTTCTGTCCTCCCTCCTTCTGTCCTCCCTCCTTCTGTCCTCCCTCCTTATATCCTTCTCCTTCTTTCCTCTCATCCCATCGTTCTCTATATCTCAGGCTCATAGTTTTTTTATTGCATCCTTGGACACACTGTGTGTGTGTGTGTGTGTGTGTGTGTGTGTGTGTGTGTGTGTGTGTGTGTGTGTGTGTGTGTGTGTGTGTGTGTACGCGTGTGAATCCTTGTACAAGGAGGCCTTTGGAACTCAAACACGTACAGGTCCAGAGAAATCCTCCTCTCTTTTCCACCCTGACTCTCACACTAATCAGAAAATATTGAGCTCAGCTTCTCTTTTTCAATTACCTCCTGTCATCCCCTCTTCCCTACCCCCCTCCTCCCTCTTTTCTCCTCCCTTCTCCCCCCTCCCTCTGCCCCTCTTTCCTCCCCTTTTTCTCCTCCCTCCTTCTCCTCCCTCTTTCTCCTCCCTCCCCCCTCTCTCCTCCTCTCTCCTTCTCCTCCCTCCCCCCTCTCTCCTCCTCCTCCCCCTCGCTCCTCCTCTCTCCTTCTCCTCCCTCCTCCCTCTTTTCTCCTCCCATGTGTTTAGTGTGTTTTTGTGTGGTGTGTGTGTGTGTGTCTGTGTGTGTACGCGCTTGACTGTTGTGGAAAAGCAATAATCAAGGATATAATGAGCTCGGACACCCTGTGCTCAGTGACACACACCAGGCCTGTTTAATTAAGGCCCTGATTTCCCACGAGACACCGGGGCATTTACTCCCTCCGTCCGCTTTCTGTCAAGTGATTGAACTCTATTGGGGATTCTGGGAAGAAGAGGTACTGCTGAGGTACTAACTGGACCGAAATTAAACGGTTTAGGTTTACATTTTCAAGATCAACAAGTGTAGCAGTAGGGCTACTAGAAGTATAGAGCAGTACGATGGTTTGCTCCGCTAAAAGTTTTGCGATTATTCTGAGGGCAAATAGAGGTAATTTGTGGTTTAGTACAGTACCCTGCGTCACTACTTCATTGCTCCAGATCACCACAAGGGGGAGTTAGAGCACTGATTATGCATTTGGGTCCAACTGTGTCTCTAACTGACAATGAATGGGCGACATAACCCTACATAGAGACTGATAATTGTGCACGACTTCGGTATTACTTACTAAAACGGTTGTTACGCAAAGGTTTTTATTATTTTATGTTGGTCTTACTGTCATACTGTGGGCCGCTCCCGACCAATCACGTTGTACAGCGCCTGAGTGGTGCAGCGGTCTAAGACACTGCATAGCAGTACAAGCTGTGTTGCTACAGATGCTGGTTCAATACCTGTGACGTCCTCGACTGGGAGACCCGTGAGATGACTGTAGGTTTCTGGTTTCCCGTCCTCTAAAAACGTAATAAATAACAAACGGGCTTTATTTACAAATCAGTAACAATGTCTCACCCCATGTTCAAGAACGTCCTTGTTCTCACTCGTTTTACGTTTTACTCCCCAGTATAGAGCAGTAAAATCTAATAAAAGTATAGAGCAGTAGATCTAATAGAAGTATAGAGCAGTAGATCTAATAGAAGTATAGAGCAGTAGATGTAATAGACGTATAGAGATCTAATAGAAGTATAGAGCAGTAGATCTATTAGAAGTATAGAGCAGTAGATCTAATAGAAGTATAGAGATCTAATAGAAGTATAGAGATCTAATAGAAGTATAGAGCAGTAGATCTAATAGAAGTATAGAGCAGTAGATCTAATAGAAGTATAGAGCTGTAGATCTAATAGAAGTATAGAGCAGTAGATCTAATAGAAGTATAGAGATCTAATAGAAGTATATAGATCTAATAGAAGTATAGAGCAGTAGATCTAATAGAAGTATAGAGTTCTAATAGAGGTATAGAGCAGTAGATCTAATAGAAGTATAGAGATATAATAGAAGTAAAGAGCAGTAGATCTAATAGAAATATAGATATCTATTAGAAGTATAGAGCAGTAGATCTAATAGAAGGATAGAGCAGTAGATCTAATAGACGTATAGAGATCTAATAGAAGTATAGAGCAGTAGATCTAATAGAAGTATAGAGATCTAATAGAAGTATAGAGATCTAATAGACGTATAGAGCAGTAGATCTAATAGAAGTATAGAGCAGTAGATCTAATAGAAGTATAGAGCAGTAGATCTATTAGAAGTATAGAGATCTAATAGAAGTATAGAGCAGTAGATCTAATAGAAGTATAGAGATCTAATAGAAGTATAGAGATCTAATAGAGATATAGAGCAGTAGATCTAATAGAAGTATAGAGCAGTAGATCTAATAGAAGTATAGAGCAATAGATCTATTAGAAGTATAGAGATCTAATATAAGTATATAGATCTAATAGAAGTATAGAGATCTAATAGAGATATAGAGCAGTAGATCTAATAGAAGTATAGAGCAGTAGATCTAATAGAAGTATAGAACAGTAGATCTAATAGAATTATAGAGATCTAATATAAGTATATAGATCTAATAGAAGTATAGAGATCTAATAGAAGTATAGAGCAGTAGATCTAATAGAAGTATAGAGCAGTAGATCTAAGACTTTAAAGACCAATAAATGTCTCAGATCAGTGTTGTATTATGTCTACTATGTCTAGCAAAACTGTGTTTTTGGTTATTTATGAATTAATCCTTCCATTTATTCATTCATTCACTGTAACAGCTGTGTTTTTTAAAAGCTGAAATCATGTTGTAACTATACTGTGGACCAGTCAGCAGAAACCACTATGTTGTAACTCTACTGTGGGCCAGTCAGCAGAAAGCACTATGTTGTAACTCTACTGTGGGCCAGTCAGCAGAAACCACTATGTTGTAACTCTACTGTGGGCCAGTCAGCAGAAACCACTATCTTGTAACTCTACTGTGGGCCAGTCAGCAGAAACCACTATGTTGTAACTCTACTGTAGGCCAGTCAGCAGGAACCACTATGTTGTAACTCTACTGTGGGCCAGTCAGCAGAAACCACTATACTGTAACTCTACTGTGGGCCAGTCAGCAGAAAGCACTATGTTGTAACTCTACTGTAGGCCAGTCAGCAGGAACCACTATGTTGTAACTCTACTGTGGGCCAGTCAGCAGAAACCACTATATTGTAACTCTATTGTGGGCCAGTCAGCAGAAACCACTATGTTGTAACTCTACTGTGGGCCAGTCAGCAGAAACCACTAAGTTGTAACTCTACTGTGGGCCAGTCAGCAGAAACCACTATATTGTAACTCTACTGTGGGCCAGTCAGCAGAAACCACTATGTTGTAACTCTACTGTGGGCCAGTCAGCAGAAACCACTATGTTGTAACTCTAGTGTAGGCCAGTCAGCAGAAACCACTATGTTGTAACTCTACTGTGGGCCAGTCAGCAGAAACCACTATATTGTAACTCTACTGTGGGCCAGTCAGCAGAAACCACTATGTTGTAACTCTACTGTGGGCCAGTCAGCAGAAACCACTATATTGTAACTCTACTGTGGGCCAGTCAGCAGAAACCACTATGTTGTAACTCTACTGTGGGCCAGTCAGCAGAAACCACTATATTGTAACTCTACTGTGGGCCAGTCAGCAGAAACCACTATGTTGTAACTCTACTGTGGGCCAGTCAGCAGGAACCACTATGTTGTAACTCTACTGTGGGCCAGTCAGCAGAAACCACTATGTTGTAACTCTACTGTGGGCCAGTCAGCAGAAACCACTATGTTGTAACTCTACTGTGGGCCAGTCAGCAGAAACCACTATATTGTAACTCTACTGTGGGCCAGTCAGCAGAAACCACTATGTTGTAACTCTACTGTGGGCCAGTCAGCAGGAACCACTATGTTGTAACTCTACTGTGGGCCAGTCAGCAGAAACCACTATGTTGTATCTCTACTGTGGGCCAGTCAGCAGAAACCACTATATTGTAACTCTACTGTGGGCCAGTCAGCAGAAACCACTATGTTGTAACTCTACTGTGGGCCAGTCAGCAGAAACCACTATGTTGTAACTCTACTGTGGGCCAGTCAGCAGAAACCACTATCTTGTAACTCTACTGTGGGCCAGTCAGGAGGACAGAACATTTTTATAAAAAAGAAAAGATGAAAGAGAGAAAACAGTGTCTACGTCCCAATTAGCACCCTTTTTCCTTGTTCCCTACATAGTCCACATCTTTTGACATGAGACCTGTAGGCCTTGGTGATAAGTAGTGTACTACATAGGGCATACTGTAGGGTGCCATTTGGAACCTCTCTTGCATGTGAGTTCGGTGTCAAAGCGTGCCCGCTCAGCAGTCCAGCAGCAAGGATTCCACTTACAGTCAGCTGGTTCAGCTAGCATACACCCTCCTTCTATCCGTACAGTCAGCTATGGTTCAGCTAGCATACACCCTCCTTCTATCCTTACAGTCAGCTATGGTTCAGCTAGCATACACCCTCCTTCTATCCGTACAGTCAGCTATGGTTCAGCTAGCATACACCCTCCTTCTATCCTTACAGTCAGCTATGGTTCAGCTAGCATACACCCTCCTTCTATCCGTACAGTCAGCTATGGTTCAGCTAGCATACACCCTCCTTCTATCCTTACAGTCAGCTATGGTTCAGCTAGCATACACCCTCCTTCTATCCGTACAGTCAGCTATGGTTCAGCTAGCATACACCCTCCTTCTGTCCTTACAGTCAGCTATGGTTCAGCTAGCATACACCCTCCTTCTATCCGTACAGTCAGCTATGGTTCAGCTAGCATACACCCTCCTTCTATCCGTACAGTCAGCTATGGTTCAGCTAGCATACACCCTCCTTCTATCATTACAGTCCGCTATGGTTCAGCTAGCATACACCCTCCTTCTATCCTTACAGTCAGCTATGGTTCAGCTAGCATACACCCTCCTTCTATCATTACAGTCAGCTATGGTTCAGCTAGCATACACCCTCCTTCTATCATTACAGTCAGCTATGGTTCAGCTAGCATACACCCTCCTTCTATCATTACAGTCAGCTATGGTTCAGCTAGCATACACCCTCCTTCTATCCTTACAGTCAGCTATGGTTCAGCTAGCATACACCCTCCTTTTATCCATACAGTCAGCTATGGTTCAGCTAGCATACACCCTCCTTCTATCATTACAGTCAGCTATGGTTCAGCTAGCATACACCCTCCTTCTATCCGTACAGTCAGCTATGGTTCAGCTAGCATACACCCTCCTTCTATCATTACAGTCAGCTATGGTTCAGCTAGCATACACCCTCCTTCTATCATTACAGTCAGCTATGGTTCAGCTAGCATACACCCTCCTTCTATCATTACAGTCAGCTATGGTTCAGCTAGCATACACCCTCCTTCTATCCTTACAGTCAGTTATGGTTCAGCTAGCATACACCCTCCTTCTATCCGTACAGTCAGCTGTGGTTCAGCTAGCATACACCCTCCTTCTATCCTTACAGTCAGCTATGGTTCAGCTAGCATACACCCTCCTTCTATCCGTACAGTCAGCTATGGTTCAGCTAGCATACACCCTCCTTACAGTCAGCTATGGTTCAGCTAGCATACACCCTCCTTCTATCCTTACAGTCAGCTATGGTTCAGCTAGCATACACCCTCCTTCTATCCGTACAGTCAGCTATGGTTCAGCTAGCATACACCCTCCTTCTATCATTACAGTCAGCTATGGTTCAGCTAGCATACACCCTCCTTCTATCATTACAGTCAGCTATGGTTCAGCTAGCATACACCCTCCTTCTATCATTACAGTCAGCTATGGTTCAGCTAGCATACACCCTCCTTCTATCCTTAGTCAGCTATGGTTCAGCTAGCATACACCCTCCTTCTATCCGTACAGTCATCTATGGTTCAGCTAGCATACACCCTCCTTCTATCCGTACAGTCAGCTATGGTTCAGCTAGCATACACCCTCCTTCTATCCTTACAGTCAGCTATGGTTCAGCTAGCATACACCCTCCTATCCTTACAGTCAGCTATGGTTCAGCTAGCATACACCCTCCTTTTATCCATACAGTCAGCTATGGTTCAGCTAGCATACACCCTCCTTCTATCATTACAGTCAGCTATGGTTCAGCTAGCATACACCCTCCTTCTATCCGTACAGTCAGCTATGGTTCAGCTAGCATACACCCTCCTTCTATCCGTACAGTCAGCTATGGTTCAGCTAGCATACACCCTCCTTCTGTCCTTACAGTCAGCTGGTTCAGCTAGCATACACCCTCCTTCTATCATTACAGTCAGCTATGGTTCCGCTAGCATACACCCTCCTTCTGTCCTTACAGTCAGCTATGGTTCAGCTAGCATACACCCTCCTTCTGTCCTTACAGTCAGCTATGGTTCAGCTAGCATACACCCTCCTTCTATCATTACAGTCAGCTATGGTTCAGCTAGCATACACCCTCCTTCTATCATTACAGTCAGCTATGGTTCAGCTAGCATACACCCTCCTTCTATCCTTACAGTCAGCTATGGTTCAGCTAGCATACACCCTCCTTCTATCATTACAGTCAGCTATGGTTCAGCTAGCATACACCCTCCTTCTATCATTACAGTCAGCTATGGTTCAGCTAGCATACACCCTCCTTCTATCCTTACATTCAGCTATGGTTCAGCTAGCATACACCCTCCTTCTATCCATACAGTCAGCTATGGTTCAGCTAGCATACACCCTCCTTCTATCATTACAGTCAGCTATGGTTCAGCTAGCATACACCCTCCTTCTATCCTTACAGTCATCTATGGTTCAGCTAGCATACACCCTCCTTCTGTCATTACAGTCAGCTATGGTTCAGCTAGCATACACCCTCCTTCTATCATTACAGTCAGCTGGTTCAGCTAGCATACACCCTCCTTCTATCATTACAGTCAGCTATGGTTCAGCTAGCATACACCCTCCTTCTATCCTTACAGTCATCTATGGTTCAGCTAGCATACACCCTCCTTCTATCCTTACAGTCAGCTATGGTTCAGCTAGCACACACCCTCCTTCTATCATTACAGTCAGCTATGGTTCAGCTAGCATACACCCTCCTTCTGTCCTTACAGTCAGCTATGGTTCAGCTAGCATACACCCTCCTTCTATCACCCTCCTTCTATCCATACAGTCAGCTATGGTTCAGCTAGCATACACCCTCCTTCTATCATTACAGTCAGCTGGTTCAGCTAGCATACACCCTCCTTCTATCATTACAGTCAGCTATGGTTCAGCTAGCATACACCCTCCTTCTATCCGTACAGTCAGCTATGGTTCAGCTAGCATACACCCTCCTTCTATCCGTACAGTCAGCTATGGTTCAGCTAGCATACATCCTCCTTCTATCATTACAGTCAGCTATGGTTCAGCTAGCATACACCCTCCTTCTATCCTTACAGTCAGCTATGGTTCAGCTAGCATACACCCTCCTTCTATCCTTACAGTCAGCTATGGTTCAGCTAGCATACACCCTCCTTCTATCATTACAGTCAGCTGGTTCAGCTAGCATACACCCTCCTTCTATCATTACAGTCAGCTATGGTTCAGCTAGCATACACCCTCCTTCTATCCGTACAGTCAGCTATGGTTCAGCTAGCATACACCCTCCTTCTATCCTTACAGTCAGCTATGGTTCAGCTAGCATACACCCTCCTTCTATCCGTACAGTCAGCTATGGTTCAGCTAGCATACACCCTCCTTCTGTCCTTACAGTCAGCTATGGTTCAGCTAGCATACACCCTCCTTCTATCCTTAGTCAGCTATGGTTCAGCTAGCATACACCCTCCTTCTATCCGTACAGTCAGCTATGGTTCAGCTAGTATACACCCTCCTTCTATCATTACAGTCAGCTGGTTCAGCTAGCATACACCCTCCTTCTATCCGTACAGTCAGCTATGGTTCAGCTAGCATACACCCTCCTTCTATCCTTACAGTCAGCTATGGTTCAGCTAGCATACACCCTCCTTCTATCTGTACAGTCAGCTATGGTTCAGCTAGTATACACCCTCCTTCTATCATTACAGTAAGCTATGGTTCAGCTAGCATACACCCTCCTTCTATCCTTACAGTCAGCTATGGTTCAGCTAGCATACACCCTCCTATCCTTCTATCCGTACAGTCAGCTATGGTTCAGCTAGCATACACCCTCCTTCTATCCTTACAGTCAGCTATGGTTCAGCTAGCATACACCCTCCTTCTATCCGTACAGTCAGCTATGGTTCAGCTAGCATACACCCTCCTTCTATCCTTACAGTCAGCTATGGTTCAGCTAGCATACACCCTCCTTCTATCCTTACAGTCAGCTATGGTTCAGCTAGCATACACCCTCCTTCTATCCGTACAGTCAGCTATGGTTCAGCTTGCATACACCCTCCTTCTATCATTACAGTCAGCTGCTGTTGACCTGTACTGTGTTCTCGCATCCAAAATGACACCCTATTCCCTATATAGTGAACTACTTTAGACCAGAGCCCTATTCCCTATATAGTGCACTACTTTAGACCAGAGCCCTATTCCCTATATAGTGGTACTACTATAGACCAGAGCCCTATTCCCTATATAGTGGTACTACTATAGACCAGAGCCCTATTCCCTATATAGTGAACTACTTTTGACCAGAGTCCTATTCCCTATATAGTGCACTACTTTAGACCAGAGCCCTATTCCCTATATAGTGAACTACTTTTGACCAGAGTCCTATTCCCTATATAGTGCACTACTTTAGACCAGAGCCCTATTCCCTATATAGTGAACTACTTTTGACCAGAGTCCTATTCCCTATATAGTGAACTACTTTAGACCATATTCCTATTCCCTATATAGTGAACTACTTTAGACCAGAGCCCTATTCCCTATATAGTGAACTACTTTTGACCAGAGCCCTATTCCTTATATAGTGGCACTACTATAGACCAGAGCCCTATTCCCTATATAGTGCACTACATTACTGTACTGTGTTCTGCATCCCAAATTGCACCCTATTACCTATGTCCTGAACTACTTTTGACCAGGACCCATAGATCTCTTGTCAAGAGTAGTGCACTATATAGGGAATAGGGTGCCATTTTGGACAGAGGTGGTACCTCTTCCTCCCACAGCTTTTGCACTGTAACGTGCATGTCTCCTATGTCAGGATTTGGCCAGGGTTGTTCTGGTTTTTGGTCACTAGATGCCCCCATTGTGCTTTTTGACCTTTTGCTTTCCCTTGATCCCCATTATTATTTGCACCTGTGCCTCGTTTCCCCTGATTGTATTTAAACCCTTTGTTTCCCTCAGTTCTTTGCTCTGTGTTTGTATGTTAGCACCCAGCCCTAGTGTTCTGTGTGCTCTTGTTGATCCCGGTGGACGCTCTTGTGGAATTCTGTTTTTTGTTCTTGTTTATTTATTTTTGAGTATCTTTTGAGGCTTTTTGTGCTATTCCTACCACCTTGTGGATTTGCCTTTTTGTCTTGGAGGATTACCTTGTGGATTACCTTGTTCTTGTGGAATTCCTTTTGAGCTTGTGGAGTTACATGTTTTCCTGAAGGACTTCACTTTTTACTTTATTAAATACACCGTCTCAAGTACTGCTGTGTCTGCCTCATCTTCTGGGTTCTGCTGACTATTCGTGGCTCAGTTGGTTCAGAGGACCAGAGCGGAACAGAGGATCAGAGGATCAGAACAGAGGATCAGAGGATCAGAACAGAGGATCAGAGCAGAACAGAGGATCAGAGCAGAACAGAGGATCAGAGGATCAGAACAGAGGATCAGAGGATCAGAACAGAGGATCAGAGGATCAGAGCAGAACAGAACAGAGGATCAGAGCAGAACAGAGGATCAGAGCAGAACAGAGGATCAGAGCAGAACAGAGGATCAGAGCAGAACAGAGAATCAGAACAGAACAGAGGATCAGAGCAGAACAGAGAATCAGAGGATCAGAGCAGAACAGAGGATCAGAACAGAACAGAGGATCAGAGGATCAGAGCAGAACAGAGGATCAGAGAATCAGAGCAGAACAGAGGATCAGAGCAGAACAGAGGGTCAGAGGATCAGAGCAGCACAGAGGATCAGAGGTGAGGAAGAGGAAGAGAAGACAGGATTGAGAGGAGGGGAGGATGAGAGGGGGAGTAGAGGTCCGTCTGTAGTAGCAGTGCTGTTTGGTAGAGAGGTAGCACCTTTCTAATAGTATGTTATTATGGTTTGGCCTGTCTCTCTGGCACAACTACAGTCTGTTGATACTGGCAGACTCTGTTGAATTACCCCAACCATCTGGCCTGTCTCTCTGGCACTACTACAGTCTGTTGATACTAGCGGACTCTGTTGAATTACCCCAACCATCTGGCCTGTCTCTCAGACACTACTACAGTCTGTTGATACTAGCAGACTCTGTTGAATTACCCCAACCATCTGGCCTGTCTCTCTGGCACTACTACAGTCTGTTGATACTGGCAGACTGTTGAATTACACCAACCATCTGGCCTGTCTCTCAGACACTACTACAGTCTGTTGATACTAGCGGACTCTGTTGAATTACCCCAACCATCTGGCCTGTCTCTCTGGCACTACTACAGTCTGTTGATACTGGCAGACTCTGTTGAATTACCCCAACCATCTGGCCTGTCTCTCTGGCACGACTACGGTCTGTTGATACTAGCAGACTCTGTTGAATTACCCCAACCATCTGGCATGTCTCTCTGACACTACTACAGTCTGTTGATACTGGCAGACTCTGTTGAATTACCCCAACCATCTGGCCTGTCTCTCTGGCACTACTACAGTCTGTTGATACTGGCAGACTCTGTTGAATTACCCCAACCATCTGGCATGTCTCTCTGGCACTACTACAGTCTGTTGATACTGGCAGACTCTGTTGAATTACCCCAACCATCTGGCCTGTCTCTCAGACACTACTACAGTCTGTTGATACTGGCAGACTGTTGAATTACCCCAACCATCTGGCCTGTCTCTCTGGTACTACTACAGTCTGTTGATACTGGCAGACTGTTGAATTACCCCAACCATCTGGCCTGTCTCTCTGGCACTACTACAGTCTGTTGATACTGGCAGACTGTTGAATTACCCCAACCATCTGGCCTGTCTCTCTGGCACTACTACAGTCTGTTGATACTGGCAGACTGTTGAATTACCCCAACCATCTGGCCTGTCTCTCTGGCACTACTACAGTCTGTTGATACTGGCAGACTCTGTTGAATTACCCCAACCATCTGGCCTGTCTCTCAGACACTACTACAGTCTGTTGATACTAGCGGACTCTGTTGAATTACCCCAACCATCTGGCCTGTCTCTCTGGCACGACTACGGTCTGTTGATACTAGCAGACTCTGTTGAATTACCCCAACCATCTGGCATGTCTCTCTGACACTACTACAGTCTGTTGATACTGGCAGACTCTGTTGAATTACCCCAACCATCTGGCCTGTCTCTCTGGCACTACTACAGTCTGTTGATACTGGCAGACTCTGTTGAATTACCCCAACCATCTGGCCTGTCTCTCTGGCACTACTACAGTCTGTTGATACTGGCAGACTCTGTTGAATTACCCCAACCATCTGGCCTGTCTCTCAGACACTACTACAGTCTGTTGATACTGGCAGACTGTTGAATTACCCCAACCATCTGGCCTGTCTCTCTGGTACTACTACAGTCTGTTGATACTGGCAGACTGTTGAATTACCCCAACCATCTGGCCTGTCTCTCTGGCACTACTACAGTCTGTTGATACTGGCAGACTGTTGAATTACCCCAACCATCTGGCCTGTCTCTCTGGCACTACTACAGTCTGTTGATACTGGCAGACTGTTGAATTACCCCAACCATCTGGCCTGTCTCTCTGGCACTACTACAGTCTGTTGATACTGGCAGACTCTGTTGAATTACCCCAACCATCTGGCCTGCCTCTCTGGCACTACTACAGTCTGTTGATACTGGCAGACTGTTGAATTACCCCAACCATCTGGCCTGTCTCTCTGGCACTACTACAGTCTGTTGATACTGGCAGACTGTTGAATTACCCCAACCATCTGGCCTGTCTCTCTGACACTACTACAGTCTGTTGATACTAGCAGACTCTGTTGAATTACCCCAACCATCTGGCCTGTCTCTCTGACACTACTACAGTCTGTTGGTACTAGCAGACTCTGTTGAATTACCCCAACCATCTGGCCAGTCTCTCTGGCACTACTACAGTCTGTTGATACTGGCAGACTCTGTTGAATTACCCCAACCATCTGGCCTGTCTCTCTGGCACTACTACAGTCTGTTGATACTGGCAGACTGTTGAATTACCCCAACCATCTGGCCTGTCTCTCTGGCACTACTACAGTCTGTTGATACTGGCAGACTCTGTTGAATTACCCCAACCATCTGGCCTGCCTCTCTGGCACTACTACAGTCTGTTGATACTGGCAGACTGTTGAATTACCCCAACCATCTGGCCTGTCTCTCTGGCACTACTACAGTCTGTTGATACTGGCAGACTGTTGAATTACCCCAACCATCTGGCCTGTCTCTCTGACACTACTACAGTCTGTTGATACTAGCAGACTCTGTTGAATTACCCCAACCATCTGGCCTGTCTCTCTGACACTACTACAGTCTGTTGGTACTAGCAGACTCTGTTGAATTACCCCAACCATCTGGCCAGTCTCTCTGGCACTACTACAGTCTGTTGATACTGGCAGACTCTGTTGAATTACCCCAACCATCTGGCCTGTCTCTCTGGCACTACTACAGTCTGTTGATACTAGCAGACTCTGTTGAATTACCCCAACCATCTGGCCTGTCTCTCTGGCACTAATACAGTCTGTTGATACTGGCAGACTCTCTTGAATTACCCCAACCATCTGGCCTGTCTCTCTGGCACTACTACAGTCTGTTGATACTGGCAGACTCTGTTGAATTACCCCAACCATCTGGCCTGTCTCTCTGGCACAACTACAGTCTGTTGATACTGGCAGACTCTGTTGAATTACCCCAACCATCTGGCCTGTCTCTCTGGCACAACTACAGTCTGTTGATACTGGCAGACTCTGTTGAATTACCCCAACCATCTGGCCTGTCTCTCTGGCACTACTACAGTCTGTTGATACAGGCAGACTCTGTTGAATTACCCCAACCATCTGGCATGTCTCTCTGACACGAATACAGTCTGTTGATACTAGCAGACTCTGTTGAATTACCCCAACCATCTGGCATGTCTCTCTGACACTACTACAGTCTGTTGATACTGGCAGACTGTTGAATTACCCCAACCATCTGGCATGTCTCTCTGGCACTACTACAGTCTGTTGATACTGGCAGACTCTGTTGAATTACCCCAACCATCTGGCCTGTCTCTCTGGCACTACTACGGTCTGTTGATACTGGCAGACTCTGTTGAATTACCCCAACCATCTGGCCTGTCTCTCTGACACTACTACAGTCTGTTGATACTAGCAGACTGTTGAATTACCCCAACCATCTGGCCTGCCTCTCAGACACTACTACAGTCTGTTGATACTGGCAGACTCTGTTGAATTACCCCAACCATCTGGCCTGTCTCTCTGGCACTACTATGGTCTGTTGATACTGGCAGACTCTGTTGAATTACCCCAACCATCTGGCCTGTCTCTCTGGCACTACTACAGTCTGTTGATACTGGCAGACTGTTGAATTACCCCAACCATCTGGCCTGTCTCTCTGACACTACTACAGTCTGTTGATACTGGCAGACTCCGTTGAATTACCCCAACCATCTGGCCTGTCTCTCTGGCACTACTACAGTCTGTTGATACTGGCAGACTCTGTTGAATTACCCCAACCATCTGGCCTATCTCTCTGGCACTAATACAGTCTGTTGATACTGGCAGACTGTTGAATTACCCCAACCATCTGGCCTGTCTCTCTGGCACTACTACAGTCTGTTGATACTGGCAGACTGTTGAATTACCCCAACCATCTGGCCTGTCTCTCTGGCACTACTACAGTCTGTTGATACTGGCAGACTGTTGAATTACCCCAACCATCTGGCCTGCCTCTCTGGCACTACTACAGTCTGTTGATACTGGCAGACTCTGTTGAATTACCCCAACCATCTGGCCTGTCTCTCTGGCAGTACTACAGTCTGTTGATACTGGCAGACTGTTGAATTACCCCAACCATCTGGCATGTGTCTCTGACACTACTACAGTCTGTTGATACTAGCAGACTGTTGAATTACCCCAACCATCTGGCATGTCTCTCTGACACTACTACAGTCTGTTGATACTGGCAGACTCTGTTGAATTACCCCAACCATCTGGCCTGTCTCTCTGACACTACTACAGTCTGTTGATACTGGCAGACTCTGTTGAATTACCCCAACCATCTGGCCTGTCTCTCTGGCACTACTACAGTCTGTTGATACTGGCAGACTCTGTTGAATTACCCCAACCATCTGGCCTGTCTCTCTGGCACTACTACAGTCTGTTGATACTAGCAGACTGTTGAATTACCCCAACCATCTGGCCTGTCTCTCAGACACTACTACAGTCTGTTGATACTGGCAGACTCTGTTGAATTACCCCAACCATCTGGCCTGTCTCTCTGACACTACTACAGTCTGTTGATACTAGCAGACTCTGTTGAATTACCCCAACCATCTGGCCTGTCTCTCTGGCACTACTACAGTCTGTTGATACTGGCAGACTCTGTTGAATTACCCCAACCATCTGGCCTGTCTCTCTGGCACTACTACAGTCTGTTGATACTGGCAGACTCTGTTGAATTACCCCAACCATCTGGCCTGTCTCTCTGGCACTACTACAGTCTGTTGATACTAGCAGACTGTTGAATTACCCCAACCATCTGGCATGTCTCTCTGACACTACTACAGTCTGTTGATACTGGCAGACTCTGTTGAATTACCCCAACCATCTGGCCTGTCTCTCTGGCACTACTACAGTCTGTTGATACTGGCAGACTCTGTTGAATTACCCCAACCATCTGGCCTGTCTCTCTGGCACTACTACAGTCTGTTGATACTAGCAGACTGTTGAATTACCCCAACCATCTGGCATGTCTCTCTCACACTACTACAGTCTGTTGATACTGGCAGACTCTGTTGAATTACCCCAACCATCTGGCCTGTCTCTCTGGCAGTACTACAGTCTGTTGATACTGGCAGACTCTGTTGAATTACCCCAACCATCTGGCCTGTCTCTCTGACACTACTATGGTCTGTTGATACTGGCAGACTGTTGAATTACCCCAACCATCTGGCATGTCTCTCTGACACTACTACAGTCTGTTGATACAGGCAGACTCTGTTGAATTACCCCAACCATCTGGCCTGCCTCTCAGGCACTACTACAGTCTGTTGATACTGGCAGACTCTGTTGAATTACCCCAACCATCTGGCATGTCTCTCTGACACTACTACAGTCTGTTGATACTGGCAGACTCTGTTGAATTACCCCAACCATCTGGCATGTCTCTCTGGCACTACTACAGTCTGTTGATACTGGCAGACTCTGTTGAATTACCCCAACCATCTGGCCTGTCTCTCTGGCACTAATACAGTCTGTTGATACTGGCAGACTCTGTTGAATTACCCCAACCATCTGGCCTGTCTCTCTGGCACAACTACAGTCTGTTGATACTGGCAGACTCTGTTGAATTACCCCAACCATCTGGCATGTCTCTCTGGCACTACTACAGTCTGTTGATACTGGCAGACTGTTGAATTACCCCAACCATCTGGCATGTGTCTCTGACACTACTACAGTCTGTTGATACTAGCAGACTGTTGAATTACCCCAACCATCTGGCATGTCTCTCTGACACTACTACAGTCTGTTGATACTGGCAGACTCTGTTGAATTACCCCAACCATCTGGCCTGTCTCTCTGACACTACTACAGTCTGTTGATACTGGCAGACTCTGTTGAATTACCCCAACCATCTGGCATGTCTCTCTGACACTACTACAGTCTGTTGATACTGGCAGACTCTGTTGAATTACCCCAACCATCTGGCCTGTCTCTCTGGCACTACTACAGTCTGTTGATACTGGCAGACTCTGTTGAATTACCCCAACCATCTGGCCTGTCTCTCTGGCACTACTACAGTCTGTTGATACTAGCAGACTGTTGAATTACCCCAACCATCTGGCCTGTCTCTCTGACACTACTACAGTCTGTTGATACTGGCAGACTCTGTTGAATTACCCCAACCATCTGGCCTGTCTCTCTGGCAGTACTACAGTCTGTTGATACTGGCAGACTCTGTTGAATTACCCCAACCATCTGGCCTGTCTCTCTGACACTACTATGGTCTGTTGATACTGGCAGACTGTTGAATTACCCCAACCATCTGGCCTGTCTCTCTGACACTACTACAGTCTGTTGATACAGGCAGACTCTGTTGAATTACCCCAACCATCTGGCATGTCTCTCTGACACTACTACAGTCTGTTGATACAGGCAGACTCTGTTGAATTACCCCAACCATCTGGCATGTCTCTCTGACACTACTACAGTCTGTTGATACAGGCAGACTCTGTTGAATTACCCCAACCGTCTGGCCTGCCTCTCAGGCACTACTACAGTCTGTTGATACTGGCAGACTCTGTTGAATTACCCCAACCATCTGGCATGTCTCTCTGACACTACTACAGTCTGTTGATACTGGCAGACTCTGTTGAATTACCCCAACCATCTGGCATGTCTCTCTGGCACTACTACAGTCTGTTGATACTGGCAGACTCTGTTGAATTACCCCAACCATCTGGCCTGTCTCTCTGGCACTAATACAGTCTGTTGATACTGGCAGACTCTGTTGAATTACCCCAACCATCTGGCCTGTCTCTCTGGCACTACTACAGTCTGTTGATACTAGCAGACTGTTGAATTACCCCAACCATCTGGCCTGTCTCTCAGACACTACTACAGTCTGTTGATACTGGCAGACTCTGTTGAATTACCCCAACCATCTGGCCTGTCTCTCTGACACTACTACAGTCTGTTGATACTAGCAGACTCTGTTGAATTACCCCAACCATCTGGCCTGTCTCTCTGGCACTACTACAGTCTGTTGATACTGGCAGACTCTGTTGAATTACCCCAACCATCTGGCCTGTCTCTCTGGCACTACTACAGTCTGTTGATACTGGCAGACTCTGTTGAATTACCCCAACCATCTGGCCTGTCTCTCTGGCACTACTACAGTCTGTTGATACTAGCAGACTGTTGAATTACCCCAACCATCTGGCATGTCTCTCTGACACTACTACAGTCTGTTGATACTGGCAGACTCTGTTGAATTACCCCAACCATCTGGCCTGTCTCTCTGGCACTACTACAGTCTGTTGATACTGGCAGACTCTGTTGAATTACCCCAACCATCTGGCCTGTCTCTCTGGCACTACTACAGTCTGTTGATACTAGCAGACTGTTGAATTACCCCAACCATCTGGCATGTCTCTCTGACACTACTACAGTCTGTTGATACTGGCAGACTCTGTTGAATTACCCCAACCATCTGGCCTGTCTCTCTGGCAGTACTACAGTCTGTTGATACTGGCAGACTCTGTTGAATTACCCCAACCATCTGGCCTGTCTCTCTGACACTACTATGGTCTGTTGATACTGGCAGACTGTTGAATTACCCCAACCATCTGGCCTGTCTCTCTGACACTACTACAGTCTGTTGATACAGGCAGACTCTGTTGAATTACCCCAACCATCTGGCATGTCTCTCTGACACTACTACAGTCTGTTGATACAGGCAGACTCTGTTGAATTACCCCAACCATCTGGCATGTCTCTCTGACACTACTACAGTCTGTTGATACAGGCAGACTCTGTTGAATTACCCCAACCGTCTGGCCTGCCTCTCAGGCACTACTACAGTCTGTTGATACTGGCAGACTCTGTTGAATTACCCCAACCATCTGGCATGTCTCTCTGACACTACTACAGTCTGTTGATACTGGCAGACTCTGTTGAATTACCCCAACCATCTGGCATGTCTCTCTGGCACTACTACAGTCTGTTGATACTGGCAGACTCTGTTGAATTACCCCAACCATCTGGCCTGTCTCTCTGGCACTAATACAGTCTGTTGATACTGGCAGACTCTGTTGAATTACCCCAACCATCTGGCCTGTCTCTCTGGCACAACTACAGTCTGTTGATACTGGCAGACTCTGTTGAATTACCCCAACCATCTGGCATGTCTCTCTGGCACTACTACAGTCTGTTGATACTGGCAGACTCTGTTGAATTACCCCAACCATCTGGCCTGTCTCTCTGGCACTACTACAGTCTGTTGATACTGGCAGACTCTGTTGAATTACCCCAACCATCTGGCCTGTCTCTCAGGCACTACTACAGTCTGTTGATACTGGCAGACTCTGTTGAATTACCCCAACCATCTGGCCTGTCTCTCTGGCAGTACTACAGTCTGTTGATACTGGCAGACTCTGTTGAATTACCCCAACCATCTGGCCTGTCTCTCTGGCAGTACTACAGTCCGTTGATACTGGCAGACTCTGTTGAATTACCCCAACCATCTGGCCTGTCTCTCTGGCACTAATACAGTCTGTTGATACTGGCAGACTCTGTTGAATTACCCCAACCATCTGGCATGTCTCTCTGACACTACTACGGTCTGTTGATACAGGCAGACTCTGTTGAATTACCCCAACCATCTGGCATGTCTCTCAGGCACTACTACAGTCTGTTGATACTGGCAGACTCTGTTGAATTACCCCAACCATCTGGCCTGTCTCTCTGGCACTACTACAGTCTGTTGATACTAGCAGACTCTGTTGAATTACCCCAACCATCTGGCATGTCTCTCTGGCAGTACTACAGTCCGTTGATACTGCCAGGCTCTGTAGTTATCAGGTATGAAATGAGTCAGTCATGGCCAGTTCGTACTATCGGGTGTGAAAGTAGGACCCAGATGCAGATCATGTCGAATAAACAATAGTTTAATATTCAAACAGGAGCAGGCAATAGACAGGCAGAGGTCGGTAATCCAGAGGGGGGCAATGACCGGGCGGCAAGCAGGCTCAGAGTCAGGGTCAGGGTCAGGCAGAGGTTGGTAATCCAGAGGTGGGGCAACGACCGGGCGGCAAGCAGGCTCAGAGTCAGGGTCAGGGTCAGGGTCAGGCAGAGGTTGGTAATCCAGAGGGGGGCACAGAAACAGATCGGCAGGCAGGGTCAGGGTCAGGGACAAGCGGAGAGGTCAGGTAGGCAGGGTCAGGGTCAATTAGAGTGGTCAGGTAGGCAGGGTCAGGGTCAGGGTCAAGGTCAAGCAGAGTGGTCAGGTAGGCAGGGTCAGGGTCAAGCAGAGTGGTCAGGTAGGCAG
This sequence comes from Oncorhynchus masou masou, assembly GCF_036934945.1. Lineage (NCBI taxonomy): Eukaryota > Metazoa > Chordata > Actinopteri > Salmoniformes > Salmonidae > Oncorhynchus > Oncorhynchus masou. Next base: position 290,001 of record NW_027012353.1, read on the forward strand.
GGTCAGGGTCAGGGTCAAGCAGAGTGGTCAGGTAGGCAGTGTCAGGGTCAGGTAGGCTCAGACTCAGGGTCAGGGGCAAGGAGAGTGGTCAGACAGGCTCAGGGTCAGGGTCAGGGTCAGGGACAAGCAGAGTGGTCAGGCAGGCGGGCTGAGAAACAGGACAGGCAGATACAATCCCTTTAACCATGATGTATATCTGCATAAAATCCCTTTAACCATGATGTATATCTGCATAAAATCCCTTTAACCATGATTTTATGTACTGTATGCATAATTCACATCACTGAACTGTGCTATTTCTCCTGGGGTTAATTATATGGTACTGGTGTTAACACTATGATACTGTTGGACAGAGAGGGAGGCAGAGAGACACTACTATGATATTGTTGGACAGAGAGAGAGGCAGAGAGACACTACTATGATACTGTTGGACAGAGAGAGAGGCAGAGAGACACTACTATGATACTGTTGGACAGAGAGAGAGGCAGAGAGACACTACTATGATACTGTTGGACAGAGAGAGAGGCTGAGAGACACTTACTATGATACTGTTGGACAGAGAGGGAGGCAGAGAGACTACTATGATACTGTTGGACAGAGAGAGAGGCAGAGAGACACTACTATGATACTGTTGGACAGAGAGAGAGAGGCAGAGAGACACTACTATGATACTGTTGGACAGAGAGAGAGGCAGAGAGACACTACTATGATACTGTTGGACAGAGAGAGAGGCAGAGAGACACTACTATGATACTGTTGGACAGAGAGAGAGAGGCAGAGAGACACTACTATGATACTGTTGGACAGAGAGAGAGGCAGAGAGACACTACTATGATACTGTTGGACATAGAGAGTGGCAGAGAGACACTACTATGATACTGTTGGACAGAGAGAGAGGCAGAGAGACACTACTATGATACTGTTGGACAGAGAGAGGCAGAGAGACACTACTATGATACTGTTGGACAGAGAGAGAGGCAGAGAGACACAACTATGATACTGTTGGACAGAGAGAGAGGCAGAGAGACACTACTATGATACTGTTGGACAGAGAGAGGGGCAGAGAGACACTACTATGATACCGTTGGACAGAGAGAGAGGCAGAGAGACACTTCCATGATACTGTTGGACAGAGAGTGAGGCAGAGAGAGAGGCAGAGAGACACTACTATGATACTGTTGGACAGAGAGAGAGGCAGAGAGACACTACTATGATACTGTTGGACAGAGAGAGAGGCAGAGAGACACAACTATGATACTGTTGGACAGAGAGAGAGGCAGAGAGACACTACTATGATACTGTTGGACAGAGAGAGAGGCAGAGAGACACTACTATGATACTGTTGGACAGAGAGAGAGAGGCAGAGAGACACTACTATGATACTGTTGGACAGAGAGAGGGGCAGAGAGACACTACTATGATACCGTTGGACAGAGAGAGAAGCAGAGAGACACTTCCATGATACTGTTGGACAGAGAGAGAGGCAGAGAGACACTACTATGATACTGTTGGACAGAGATAGAGGCAGGAGACACTACTATGATACTGTTGGACAGAGAGAGAGGCAGAGAGACACTACTATGATACTGTTGGACAGAGAGAGAGGCAGAGGGACACTACTATGATACTGTTGGACAGAGAGAGAGGCAGAGAGACACTACTATGATACTGTTGGACAGAGAGAGAGGCAAAGAGACACTACTATGATACTGTTGGACAGAGAGAGAGGCAGAGAGACACTACTATGATACTGTTGGACAGAGAGAGAGGCAGAGAGACACTACTATGATACTGTTGGACAGAGAGAGAGGCAGAGAGACACTACTATGATACTGTTGGACAGAGAGAGAGGCAGAGAGACACTACTATGATACTGTTGGACAGAGAGAGGGGCAGAGAGACACTACTATGATACTGTTGGACAGAGAGAGAGGCAGAGAGACACTACTACGATACTGTTGGACAGAGAGAGAGGCAGAGAGACACTACTATGATACTGTTGGACAGAGAGAGGCAGAGAGACACTACTATGATACTGTTGGACAGAGAGAGAGGCAGAGAGACACTACTATGATACTGTTGGACAGAGAGAGGGGCAGAGAGACACTACTATGATACTGTTGGACAGAGAGGGAGGCAGAGAGACACTACTATGATACTGTTGGACAGAGAGAGAGGCAGAGAGACACTACTATGATACTGTTGGACAGAGAGAGGCAGAGAGACACTACTATGATACTGTTGGACAGAGAGAGAGGCAGAGAGACACTACTATGATACTGTTGGACAGAGAGAGGGGCAGAGAGACACTACTATGATACTGTTGGACAGAGAGAGAGGCAGAGAGACACTACTATGATACCGTTGGACAGAGAGAGTGGCAGGGAGCCACTTCGATATCTACTCTGCTGACCACTTAACTGCCCTCCGTCCCTCCCCCTCTCCCTCGTAAATAACTCTTTAAAGGATCAATTAGGACGATCGGTGGACAGCACTCCCGCTGGTTGTTGTTGTCTGATGCCATATTGACCTGTTTGTGTGTGAGGGTGTCGCAGTCAACAGCTCTTTTAAAAGAGATAAATACCTCTCTGTGTGTGTGTGTGTGTGTGTGTGTGTGTGTGTGTGTGTGTGTGTGTGTGTGTGTGTGTGTGTGTGTGTGTGTGTGTGTGTGTGTGTGTGTGTGTGTGTGTGTGTGCGTCTCACCCCTGCAGACATTGAGACTTCATTACAGGGTAGTTGTGTTCAGAATGAAGCAGTAAGCTGTTCTCTCTTGTCTTCTCTACTCTACCCCTTTCTTCTCTTCTCTACTCTTCCCCTTTCTTCTCTTCTCTACTCTTCCCCTTTCTTCTCTTCTCTACTCTTCCCCTTTCTTCTCTTCTCTACTCTTCCCCTTTCTTCTCTTCTCTACTCTTCCCCTTTCTTCTCTTCTCTACTCTTCCCCTTTCTTCTCTTCTCTACTCTTCCCCTTTCTTCTCTTCTCTACTCTTCCCCTTTCTTCTCTTCTCTATTCTATTCTACTCTTCTTGTCTGCCTGTCTGTCTGTCTGTCTGCCTGTCTGTCTGTCTGTCTGTCTGTCTGTGCGTGCTGTTTGACTTCAGCATACACGTTTGGTGTCACCTCATTGGTCAGTAGGTGTTTCCACTGTGCTGGCCCAGGTGCTATTAAAGAGCAGCTGGCCCAGTGCTCCAGGGGTCTTGATATCTGTGGAAGGTCAACACCTTCAGTTGTCTCTCGCTATGTTCATTTCCAGAAAAACAATCCTTTATCTGATCTTCCCCGTTTCTGTTTTGCTCCACCTTTGTGGTTTATTTCCTGTCTTTAAGTTTGGTGTGGGTTTTTTTTTTTTTTGCCTCTTTTGTGCAAATTAAATGGGCGCCCATGGTGGGTGTCTTTTATGGTTTCATTGTTGTCGACTTTCAGTGGACACTAAAGCCCCACCTGTTTCATTTTGCTTGTTGGGTCATAGACTCTTTGTCAGTTCCCTCTTCTGCTTAAGCGCCATTTTTTTTTGGTTTTCCTTCTGGGGAATGTAACATGGACAATCAAGTAATTGGGCTCAGGGCGAGGATCTCCTTCCAGTTAAACATCAGGGACTGTATGTAACATACTCCTGAATATATTGTCTTCATCCATTCAGCTCGCGGGGTTCTCTGTCCATTGTGCAGAGCGGAACAAAGGGTTTGTTTCATGATGAATTGTGGAAACTTTCTTTGGTCATTGTCACTGTCATATATATTCCCCCCAAGCCAACAATGTGACGGCTCTCAAGGAACTACATTGGACGTTGTGAAAACCACAATTTACCGAGGCCGCATTTATTGTAGCTAAGGAATTTATGAAAGAAAATATTAGGAAAACACTACCAAAAATTTCTATCAACACATCTCCTATGTTACTCGCTCATCAAATACTCTGGATCATTGCTACTCTCTTCCCGGGAGGGCTAGAAGACCTACAAGGCCCTCCCCCACCCTCCTTTCAGCAAATCAGATCATGCCTCCATTCTGCTCCTCCTCACCTATAGGCAGAAACCTAAGCAGAAAGCACCCGTGGTAAGGACTATTCAACAATGGTCTGACCAATCAGAATCTATGCTTCAAGATTGTTTTGATCACACAGACTAGGAAATGTTTTCCCGGGTCGCCTCGTAGAATAGTATCAACTTGTACACTGACTATGTGAAGTGTATAAAGGATGTTCTCTGTAACGATTACAACTTATCCAAACTAACAACCGTGGATCGATGGAAGCAAGACACGCAAAACTGGAAGGCGCGAACCACCGCATTTAACCACGGCAACGTGACTGGGAACATGGACGTGTACAAACAGACCAGCTGTGACCTCCGTAAGGCAATCAAAGATGCAAAACGTCAGTACAGAGACAAAGTGGAGTCGCAATTTAACGGCTCAGACACGAGACGTATGTGGCAGGGTCTACAGACAATCAGACAGGAGACGTATGTAGCAGGGTCTACAGACAATCAGACACGAGACGTATGTAGCAGGGTCTACAGACAATCAGACAGGAGATGTATGTAGCAGGGTCTACAGGCAATCAGACAGGAGACGTATGTAGCAGGGTCTACAGACAATCAGACAGGAGACGTATGTAGCAGGGTCTACAGACAATCAGACAGGAGACGTATGTAGCAGGGTCTACAGACAATCAGACAGGAGACGTATGTGGCAGGGTCTACAGACAATCAGACAGGAGACGTGTGAATTTGTTCTTTATGGATCCACATTACAATAAAAACAGAATCATTAAACATACGCGTATGTGTATAAAACAATATAATTCAGCACACAATAACAGAATAAACATATTTAATAAAAAAGCAGTCCCATTCAACTACATAGAGATCCTCAAGCCTTAATGTAAACTTCCTGAGGGACACCAGCACATCTAACTGCAGTCAACTCTGCAGATTGTTTCACAAATTAGGGGCTGAAAACCAAAACACAGATTTTCCTAAATCTGTGGACACAAAATCTACTACACTAAATCCATGTATGTCTTTGTGTGTATAGTGCATATGTTATCGCGTGTGTGTGTATGTATACAATTGTCTGTTTGTGTTGCTTCACAGTCCCCTCTTTTGATAGTGTTGTATTTTAATCTGTTTTTGAAATCTGATTCTACCCCTGAAGAGACCTCTGGGGGCTTGTCGTGTGGGGTATACCTGGGTGTCCAAGCTCTGTGCCAGTAGTTCAGACAGACAGCTCGGGGCATTCAGCATGTCAATACCTTCACTTTGAGCCAAGAGAGATTGACATGTTAGCTCTCTGTTTACATCAAAGGGCCAGCCGTGCTGCTCTGTTCTGGGCCAATTGCAATTTTCCAAAGTCCCTCTTAGTGGCACCTGACCACACGACTGAACAGTAGTCCAGGTGTAACAAAACTAGGGCCTGTAGGTCCTGCCTTGTTGACAGTGTAAAGAAGGCAGAAACTAGTGCCTGTAGGACCTGCCTTGTTGATAGTGTTGTTAAGAAGGTAGAAACTAGGGCCTGTAGGACTTGCCTTGTTGATAGTGTTGTTAAGAAGGTAGAAACTAGGGCCTGTAGGACCTGCCTTGTTGATAGTGTTGTTAAGAAGGTAGAAACTATGGCCTGTAGGTCCTGCCTTGTTGATAGTGTTGTTAAGAATGTAGAAACTAGGGCCTGTAGAACCTGCATGTTGATAGTGCTGTTAAGAAGGTAGAAACTAGGACCTGAACAGTAGTCCAGGTGTAACAAAACTAGGACCTGCCTTGTTGACAATGTTGTTATGACAGACCTCTCCAAATAGTGTCCCATTGCGATGGGGTGAGAGGTCACTCTCCCATGCTAGAACTGAATGGGGGAATATGCGTTTGGGAATAAAACAACAGTCTATAAATACCTGATACCGTTTATTTCGTGGATGGATATCACTGAGGACCTGAAATTGTCTCTCCACACCAACAGCGTGGTGAAGACACAGCCCCTTCAATCTCAGGAGACTGAATAAATTGGCCCCCTTAGACCCTCACGAACTTCTACAGATCCACCATCGAGAGCATTCTATTGGGCTGTATCACCGCTTGGTGCTTTTCCAGAGGGTGGTGCAGTCAGCCCAACGCACCACCCGGTGGCACACTACCTGACTGACCTCCAAGACATCTACAGCACCCGTTGTCACAGGAAGGCCAAGAAGATCATTAAGAACCTCAGCCACCCGAACCACGGCCTGTTCACCCCTCTACAGAGACAGTACAGGTGCATCAAAGCTGGGACTGAGAGACTGTTAAACATTCATCACGAGCCGGCCCCTGCCCGGTACCCAGCCCTGAACCATAGACACTGTCACTAACTGGCTCTAACCAGGTACCCAGCACTCAACCTTAGAGACTGTCACTAACTGGCTCCAACCAGGTACCCAGCACTCAACCTTAGAGACTGTCACTAACCGGCTCTAACCAGGTACCCAGCCCTGAACCTTAGAGACTGTCACTAACCGGCTCTAACCAGGTACCCAGCACTCAACCTTAGAGACAGTCACTAACCGGCTCCAACCTAGTACCCAGCCATGAACCTTAGAGACAGTCACAAACTGGCTCTGACCAGGTACCCAGCCCTCAACCTTAGAGACTGTCACTAACCGGCTCCAACCAGGTACCCAGCACTCAACCTTAGAGACTTCTGCCTTATGTATAGAGTAATTTGACAGTGGTCACTTTAATTATGTTTACATACTGTTGTCCACTTCATATGTATATACTGTATTCTAGTCATGGTTCATCCTATATAACTACTGCTGTCTACTCTATACTGTCTATACACACCATCCTATATAACTACTGTCTATACACACCATCCTATATAACTATTGTCTATATACACGATCCTATATAACTACTGTCTATACACACAATCCTATATAACTACTGTCTATACTGTCTATACACACCATCCTATATAACTACTCTCTATACACACCATCCTATATAACTGCTGTCTATACACACCATCCTATATAACTACTGTCTATACACACTATCCTATATAACTACTGTCTATACACACCATCCTATATAACTACTGTCTATACACACCATGCTATATAACTACTGTCTATACACACCATCCTATATAACTACTTTCTATACACACCATCCTATATAACTACTGTCTATACACACCATCCTATATAACTACTGTCTATACTGTCTATACACACCATCCTATATAACTACTGTCTATACTGTCTATACACACCATCCTATATAACTACTGTCTATACACACCATCCTATATAACTACTGTCTATACTGTCTATACACACCATCCTATATAACTACTGTCTATACACACCATCCTATATATAACTACTGTCTATACACACCATCCTATATAACTACTGTCTAAACACACCATCCTATATACCTACTGTCTATACACACCATCCTATATAACTACTGTCTATACACACCATCCTATATAACTACTGTATACTGTATAAAACACAAGCATATTGCATCTGAAATTCTGTGTTCTCGACCAATGAGATGTGTTCGCGACCAATGAGATGTGTTCGTGACCAATGAGATGTGTTTGCGACCAATGAGATGTGTTCGCGACCAATGAGATGTGTACGCGACCAATGAGATGTGTTCGTGACCAATGAAATTTGTTCGCGACCAATGAGATGTGTACGCGACCAATGAGATGTGTACGCGACCAATGAGATGTGTTCGCGACCAATGAGATGTGTACGCGACCAATGAGATGTGTTCGTGACCAATGAGATGTGTTTGCGACCAATGAGTTGTGTTCGCGACCAATGAGATGTGTTTGCGACCAATGAGATGTGTTCACGACCAATGAGATGTGTTTGCGACCAATGAGATGTGTTCGCGACCAATGAGATGTGTACGCGACCAATGAGATGTGTACGCGACCAATGAGATGTGTACGCGACCAATGAGATGTGTTCGCGACCAATGAGATGTGTACGCGACCAATGAGATGTGTTCGCGACCAATGAGATGTGTTCGCGACCAATGACATTTGTTCGCGACCAATGAGATGTGTTCGCGACCAATGAGATGTGTTCGCGACCAATGAGATGTGTTCGCGACCAATGAGATGTGTTCGCGTCCAATGAGATGTGTTCGCGTCCAATGAGATGTGTACGTGACCAATGAGATGTGTTCGCGTCCAATGAGATGTGTTCGCGACCAATGAGATGTGTACGCTACAGTGTGATAGATGTGGATGTCAAGACAGCCATGGGAGCCAATGTGGACAGCCTATGACAGAGTTGTCCTAGAGCGACCTAGTGACCACCGTCAGGGACAGCAGTTGAACTTTGACCTCTAGCCTTTTCACCACCCTGGTTATTAATCCTCCTGCTGACTTCCTTCCCCTGCCTCAGCCTGTCGCTGCTCGCTAATTAACGTTCTCTTTTTCTCTCTCTCTCTCTCTCTCTCTCCCTCTGTCTCTCTCTCTCAATCTCTCTCTCTGTCTCCATCTCTCCATCTCTCTCTCTCTCTCTCTCTCTCTCTTTCCATCTGTCCTTTTCTCTCTCAATTCCCTTTCTCTTCTCTTCTCTTCTCTTCTCTTCTGTTTGTTCTCTTCTCTTTTGATCTCTTCCCTTCTTCCTCTAACCCCCTCCCCCCTCTCTCTCTCTCTCTCTGTCTCTCTCTCTCTCTCTCTCTCTCTCTCTCTCTCTCTGTCTCTCTCTCTCTTTCTCTCTCTCTCAATCTCTCTCTGTCTCTCTCTCTCTCAATCTCTCTCTCTCTCTTTCTCTCTCTCTCTCTCTCAATCTCTCTCTGTCTCTCTCTCTGTCTCTCTTTCTCTCTCTCTCTCTCTCTCTCTCTCTCTCTCTCTCTCACTCTCTCCTCTCGCAGCAAGATGGTTCAGGTGAAGGTGATAGACGATGAGGAGTATGAGAAAAACAAGAACTTCTTCCTGGAGTTGGCCGAGCCGCGCATGGTAGACATGAGCCTGCAGAAAGGTGTGGTACTGACACCCTCTTCCTCCTTTCACCTATTCCATTCCTCCTTTCCTTCAGGGACTCTCCCCCCCTTTCTCTCTCCTTTCCCTGCATCCCAGTCACACCCTCATCCATGTGTTTCTCATCCATGTGTTTCTCATCCATGTGTTTCTCATCCATGTGTTTCTCATCCATGTGTTTCTCATCCATGTGTTTCTCATCCATGTGTTTCTCATCCATGTGTTTCTCATCCATGTGTTTCTCATCCATGTGTTTCTCATCGATGTGTTTCTCATCCATGTGTTTCTCATCCATGTGTTTCTCATCCATGTGTTTCTCATCCATGTGTTTCTCATCCATGTGTTTCTCATCCATGTGTTTCTCATCCATGTGTTTCTCATCCATGTGTTTCTCATCCATGTGTTTCTCATCCATGTTTCTAAGCCATGTGTTTCTCATCCATGTGTTTCTCATCCATGTGTTTCTCATCCATGTGTTTCTCATCCATGTGTTTCTCATCCATGTGTTTCTCATCCATGTGTTTCTCATCCATGTTTCTAAGCCATGTGCTCCTCATCCATGTGTTTCCCGTTGTCCACTTGTGTTTCCCGTTGTCCACCTGTGTTTCCCACGGCAACAATGAAAACACTGTACGTACATACATACATACCTGTAAATGGACATCCCCTCCAACACTGTGTCATAGTCCCCAATGGGAAGTAATGTTGAAGAGAGGAAACTACAGCTGTTTGTTTAATGGGAAGTGATGTTGAAGAGCGGAAACTACAGCTGTTTGTTTAATGGGAAGTAATGTTGAAGAGCGGAAACTACAGCTGTTTGTTTAATGGGAAGTGATGTTGAAGAGCGGAAACTACAGCTGTTTGTTTAATGGGAAGTGATGTTGAAGAGAGGAAACTACAGCTGTTTGTTTAATGGGAAGTAATGTTGAAGAGCGGAAACTACAGCTGTTTGTTTAATGGGAAGTAATGTTGAAGAGAGGAAACTACAGCTGTTTGTTTGTTCTGCACCCTGTGTGTGTGTGTGTGTGTGTGTGTGTGTGTGTGTGTGTGTGTGTGTGTGTGTGTGTGTGTGTGTGTGTGTGTGTGTGTGTGTGTGTGTGTGTGTGCGTGCGTTTAAATTGTCAAATGTGTAAAATGAAAGGAAAACACTGGAGGTGAAATTCAAGTATTGATTTATTTTTCCTTTTTGAAAAGCCTTAATCATAGAAAACAGAAAGACATGCAGCTTTATTAGCAGTTGTAATCAGTAGAGGCTGTTTAGCAGTCTGTCTGTGATAATCTGTATCCTCCACCCGTCTGGTCCACTACCATGTTCCTCGCGTTACGGATGGTGTTCTCCTCCACCCGTCTGGTCCACTACCATGTTCCTCTTGTTATGGATGGTGTTCTCCTCCACCCGTCTGGTCCACTACCATGTTCCTCTTGTTATGGATGGTGTTCTCCTCCACCCGTCTGGTCCACTACCATGTTCCTCTTGTTATGGATGGTGTTCTCCTCCACCCGTCTGGTCCACTACCATGTTCCTCGTGTTATGGATGGTGTTCTCCTCCACCCGTCTGGTCCACTACCATGTTCCTCGTGTTACGGATGGTGTTCTCCTCCACCCGTCTGGTCCACTACCATGTTCCTCGTGTTATGGATGGTGTTCTCCTCCACCCGTCTCTGAGCATTTCATTCTCACATAGAGAAAAGGAAGGAAAGGAAGTCTAAGCTCTCTTCCAAAGTTTGTTTGTTGTTGTTTAGTGTTGTTTACTCCAGCTGTTTGTCGGTAATGTCTGTTGAAAGGTGGAACAGGTGTGCTACGGTCTGTTATCTAACGTGTGCAGAATCTACACACACACACACACACACACACACACACACACACACACACACACACACACACACACACACACACACACACACACAGAGGGTGCAGAATCTACACACACACACACACACACACACACACATTTACATTTACATTTACATTTAAGTCATTTAGCAGACGCTCTTATCCAGAGCGACTTACAAATTGGTGAATTCACCTTCTGACATCCAGTGGAACAGCCACTTTACAATAGTGCATCTAAATCATTTAAGGGGGGGTGAGAAGGATTACTTTATCCTATCCTAGGTATTCCTTGAAGAGGTGGGGTTTCAGGTGTCTCCAGAAGGTGGTGATTGACTCCACTGTCCTGGCGTCGTGAGGGAGTTTGTTCCACCATTGGGGGGCCAGAGCAGCAAACAGTTTTGACTGGGCTGAGCGGGAACTGTACTTCCTCAGTGGTAGGGAGGCGAGCAGGCCAGAGGTGGATGAACACACACACACAGAGGGTGCAGAATCCACACACACACACACACACACACACACACACACACGGTGCAGAATCGAACATTTCTCTGCAGCCTCCAACAGCTCATTATATTTATATAAGCAGAACTGCTACACACTTTCTCGGCTAGCCGATGTCACCTGATCTAAGTTCTATATTCATGATCTTGGCCATGATTAACTGGAAATGAGTGTTTTGTGATTCAAAGTGTCCTTTTTTTGTTTTACCTTTATTTAACTAGGCAAATCACTTGAAAAACTACAAACCTCAGATTTCCCACTTCCTGGTTGGATTTTTTTTTTTAAACCTTTATTTAACTAGGCAAGTCAGTTAAGAACAAATTCTTATTTTCAATGATGGCCTAGGAACAGTGGGTTAACTGCCTTGTTCAGGGGCAGAACGACAGATTTGTACCTTGTCAGCTCGGGGATTTGAACTTGCAACCTTTCGGTTACTAGTCCAACACTCCAACCACTAGGCTACCCTGCCGCCCCATTCAATCTTTTAAAAAAGTATCTCTCTAGGTTGTTCTCTCTCTTGTTTTAAACACTGTGATTTATCTTCTGACATTTCTCTCTCTCTCTCTCTCTCTCTCTCTCCACCTTGTGCATAAAATGAAAATGAATGATGGGTAGGATGTCTATTTCACCTGCCACATTAGCGGGTGTTCACGTTGGTCACGGCCATGTTCCCTCTAAACTGCTGCGGTCACACACCTCCTCCAGGACTGCCACGGAGAAGAAATGCCAGAGATGAATGAGATTTAACCCCCCACCCCCTTAGTTTGCACTACATCGAATCAACATTATATCAGCCCTTTTTTTTCAATGCAAACAAACCAAAAATACATCTTACTTTTTGCATGATTAATTCAGTGATTTTGTTGTAGGCAGAGCCAGAACGCAACGCAGTAGAATTCTATTTGTGCTGGGATAGCGAACGAGCGGTCTTTCAATCACCCCTGGGAGTGAGTGTGCTTTTCAGATTAGTTCAGGCCATTTAGCGAGTTATTAGCCCAGTTCTAGATTAGTTAAGAAAATATATATACAGTGCCTTGCGAAAGTATTCGGCCCCCTTGAACTTTGCAACCTTTTGCCACATTTCAGGCTTCAAACATAAAGATATAAAACTGTATTTTTTTGTGAAGAATCAACAACAAGTGGGACACAATCATGAAGTGGAACGACATTTATTGGATATTTCAAACTTTTTTAAGAAATCAAAAACTGAAAAATTGGGCGTGCAAAATTATTCAGCCCCTTTACTTTCAGTGCAGCAAACTCTCTCCAGAAGTTCAGTGAAGATCTCTGAATGATCCAATGTTGACCTAAATGACTAATGATGATAAATACAATCCACCTGTGTGTAATCAAGTCTCCGTATAAATGCACCTGCACTGTGATAGTCTCAGAGGTCCGTTAAATCAAATTAAAATCGTGATGGACGTCGTAGGAGAGACAAAAAGGGAGTTAAAAAAAAACTCCCTAAATATGTTTAGAACTACAAATTAACTTTCTTCTGTCGATTCTTGTTTTTTTTTATATCACAACTCCAACCCTCCTCCTTTATCCGGGCTAGTGTAACGGATGTGAAACGGCTAGCTTAGTTAGCTTTGCGCGCTAAATAGCGTTTCAATCGGTGACGTCACTTGCTCTGAGACCTTGAAGTAGTAGTTCCCCTTGCTCTGCAAGAGCCGCGGCTTTTGTGGAGCGATGGGTAACGATGCTTAGAGGGTGACTGTTGTTGATGTGTGCAGAGGATCCCTGGTTCGCACCCGGGTATGGGCGAGGGGACGGTCTAAAGCTATACTGTTACATTGGTGCCGTGACCCGGATCACTGGTTGCTGCGGAAAAAAGAGGAAGGTCAAAAGGGGGGTGAGTGTAACGGATGTGAAACAGCTAGCTTAGTTAGCGTTGCACGCTAAATAGCGTTTCAATCGGTGACGTCACTTGCTTTGAGACCTTGAAGTAGTAGTTCCCCTTGCTCTGCAAGAGCTGCGGCTTTTGTGGAGCAATGGGTAACGATGCTTCAAGGTTGACTGTTGTTGATGTGTGCAGAGGATCCCTGGTTCGCACCCGGGTATGGGCGAGGGGACGGTCTAAAGTTATACTGTTACATTGGTGCCGTGACCCGGATCACTGGTTTGCGCGAGGGGACGGTCTAAAGTTATACTGTTACATTGGTGCCGTGACCCGGATCCCTGGTTCGCGCCCGGGTATGGGCGAGGGGACGGTCTAAAGTTATACTGTTACATTGGTGCCGTGACCCGGATCACTGGTTCGCGCCCGGGTATGGGCGAGGGGACGGTCTAAAGTTATACTGTTACATTGGTGCCGTGACCCGGATCCCTGGTTCGCGCCCGGGTATGGGCGAGGGGACGGTCTAAAGTTATACTGTTACATTGGTGCCGTGACCCGGATCACTGGTTCGCGCCCGGGTATGGGCGAGGGGACGGTCTAAAGTTACACTTGGGACCGGCTAAAGTGACCCAAAAGAGACACTATGACGGAGTTACTTGTTTTTTGTTTTTCTTAATTGTTTTTTTATTTTTTTGTTTGTTTTTTAGTTTACTTTAATTTGGTTTTGTTTTTAACCTTATGGTCCACTTAGGAGCCTACAACAAGTCACAGTTGAAACATTAACATTTTTAACCTTAACATATTTGTAAAAAAAAAAATTGTATACAATCTACATTAACAACCTAATGGACCAAAAATAGACAATAGAAAAACCTGTCAATGGCAATGTGAGAAAATGATGGTAATTAGTCTGGCACCTAAATCAGGTTAATTGTTTTTTTCCCCGGACCCCCCTCCACACACACAGGCTGTGCTGGCTCACAAAAAGAGTCGGTCATCGTCATGTTGGTCCAGGCTCTCTATGGCAGCTTCAGCAACTGAGGGAGTTGACTTAAATGAGTAAGCAGCTGATGTGCCAAAAAGCTGCAAAACATTATCAGGCAGCTGGTGCTCATAACAAGCCTCACCAGACAGCTTTAGTCCACATCCAATGTACAGGATGGAGTTAAGGGTCTGCAAGGACATCCCATTTCTCAGTTTGCTTAATACCACATTGGTCTGGCTGAAGACTCTCTCTCGACCTCAGCATTGGACTGTGGCAAGGCCAACACAGACACAGCAGCCATGGCAAGATGTTGAAACGGGTTGATATCGGCTGCATCCTTGAACTCCAGAATCTCACTCCAGAAGCCCAGTGTGTTGTTTGTCTCATTCCATTTACTAAGATGGATGGCACGCCATTGCTGGACCATCTTGTCTATCTCTGCAGGGGAGTAGCTTGGCTATTTTTAGTATTTCTCCAGGGCTCTTATTGTGCTTTAGTGTTTCCTCCACACTGAAAACTGACATGTACTGCAATGCTTCGATGTTGTCCGGCAGTCTCACTCTCAACTCATTAGTGAAACACACCGCTTTCGGACATTGTTTTCATTCTCAGGCTCAAGGTGGAGCTCAGCTGCCTTTGACTCAAAAAAGGTAACCAATGTACTGTTTGGGACTGGTGTATCTATCTATTGGCCCTTTGAGTACATCAACATTTGCCAGTGGATTCAGCACCCTGCTGCTCACAGACTTGATCAAGCTAACCAAGCTGTCAAGTAGCTCCCAGACTTGATCAGCTGTCAAGTAGCTTAAGAGGATCTACTTGCTCTCCCTCAAAAGCCTTGATGGCCAGCTATACCTCACCCAGCACTGACTTCAAAAGAGTCAGATCCAATATGTTTTGAGGATCACTGTACATGGACTATAAACCCTCAGCCAGGTAGCAGTGTTCACTGTACATGGAGTATAAACCCTCAGCCAGGTAGCAGTGTTCACTGTACTTGGAGTATAAACCCTACGCCAGGTAGCAGTGTTCACTGTACATGGAGTATAAACCCTCAGCCAGGTAGCAGTGTTCACTGTACATGGAGTATAAACCCTCAGCCAGGTAGCAGTGTTCACTGTACATGGACTATAAACCCTCAGCCAGGTAGCAGTGTTCACTGTACATGGAGTATAAACCCTCAGCCAGGTAGCAGTGTTCACTGGACATGGAGTATAAACCCTCAGCCAGGTAGCAGTGTTCACTGTACATGGAGTATAAACCCTCAGCCAGGTAGCAGTGTTCACTGTACATGGAGTATAAACCCTCAGCCAGGTAGCAGTGTTCACTGTACATGGACTATAAACCCTCAGCCAGGTAGCAGTGTTCACTGTACATGGAGTATAAACCCTCAGCCAGGTAGCAGTGTTCACTGGACATGGTGACTGCGAAATGCAGCCTAAGCTCCTCCCACTGTTCCAAAATGCATATTCAATGGAGAGCCAATGTGTGGCACACACCTTGGTTATCTGTAAAGGTTTCTCCCCACAGTTGATGGTCTCATATATGGCCTTGTAGGCCTTCCTGCACTTTGGAGACACTGAAAACCACTCATAAGTCTCTCGTACCAACTACTCCTCCTCCCCACTACGGGTATGGTGTCATTGGAAGTATGACTTACAGCAAGCTGCAGAGAGTGGCACACACAGCGAATAGGAACCAGATATTTGAGGCCATACTCCTCATCCTTCAGCACTTCATGGACCCAATTGTTAATCCTCGTCATAACAGAGGCATTGTCTGTCCCCATCCCCAGGAGTGTCTCTCTTTTAAGACGACACTTCTCCAGGAAAGCCACAACAGCATGGGGCTATAGATTTGGCATCTCCTCCCTCCAACTCAACAAGCCCCAGAAATGTTGATAGACTTGTCAGCTTGGTATCACTAAAGTACCTTATCACAACCCCCAGGTACTTAGAAACGCTTACGCCCGTGGACTCATCGAGGAGGAGGCTGAAACGCTGCTCACCCACATCTGCGACCAGCCTCTCTACTGTATAGAGCCTCTCTACTGTATATAGCCTCTCTACTGTATATAGCCTCTCTACTGTATATAGTCTCTCTGCTGTATATAGCCTCTCTACTCTAAGTAGCCTCTCTACTGTATATAGCCTCTCTACTGTATGTAGCCTCTCTACTGTATGTAGCCTCTACTGTATGTAGCCTCTCTACTGTATATATCCCCTCTACTGTATATAGCCTCTACTGTATATAGCCTCTCTACTGTATATAGCCTCTCTACTGTATATAGCCTCTCTACTGTATATAGCCTCTCTACTGTATAGAGCCTCTCTACTCTAAGTAGCCTCTCTACTGTATATAGCCTCTCTACTGTATGTAGCCTCTCTACTGTATGTAGCCTCTACTGTATGTAGCCTCTCTACTGTATATATCCCCTCTACTGTATATAGCCTCTACTGTATATAGCCTCTCTACTGTATATAGCCTCTCTACTGTATATAGCCTCTCTACTGTATATAGCCTCTCTACTGTATAGAGCCTCTCTACTCTAAGTAGCCTCTCTACTGTATATAGCCTCTCTACTGTATGTAGCCTCTCTACTGTATGTAGCCTCTACTGTATGTAGCCTCTCTACTGTATATATCCCCTCTACTGTATATAGCCTCTACTGTATATAGCCTCTCTACTGTATATAGCCTCTCTACTGTATATAGCCTCTCTACTGTATGTAGCCTCTCTACTGTATGTAGCCTCTCTACTGTATATAGCCTCTCTACTGTATAGAGCCTCTCTACTGTATGTAGCCTCTCTACTGTATGTAGCCTCTACTGAATGTAGCCTCTCTACTGCATGTAGCCTCGCTACTGTATATAGCCTCTCTACTGTATGTAGCCTCTCTACTGTATGTAGCCTCTTTACTGTATATAGCCTCTCTACTGTATGTAGCCTCTCTACTGTATGTAGCCTCTCTACTGTATATAGCCTCTCTACTGTATAGAGCCTCTCTACTGTATATAGCCTCTCTACTCCAAGTAGCCTCTATACTGTATATAGCCTCTCTACTGTATATAGTCTCTCTACTGTATATAGTCTCTCTGCTGTATATAGCCTCTCTACTGTATATAGCCTCCCTACTGTATAAAGCCTCTACTGTATATAGCCTCTCTACTGTATGTAGCCTCTCTACTGTATGTAGCCTCTCTACTGTATATAGCCTCTCTACTGTATGTAGCCTCTCTACTGTATATAGCCTCTCTACTGTATATAGCCTCTCTACTGTATATCGCCTCTCTACTGTATATAGCCTCTCTACTGTATATAGCCTCTCTACTGTATATAGCCTCTCTACTGTATATAGTCTCTCTACTGTATATAGCCTCTCTACTGTATATAGCCTCTCTACTGTATATCGCTCTCTACTCTATGTAGCCTCTCTACTGTATATAGCCTCTCTACTGTATATAGCCTCTCTACTGTATGTAGCCTCTCTACTGTATGCATTCTCTCTACTGTATGTAGCCTCTCTACTGTATATAGCCCCTCTACTGTATATAGCCCCTCTACTGTATATAGCCTCTCTACTGTATATAGACTCTACTGTATATAGCCTCTCTACTGTATAGAGCCTCTCTACCTTATGTAGCCTCTCTACCGTATATAGCCTCTCTACTGTATATAGTCTCTCTACTGTATATAGCCTCTCTACTGTATGTAGCCTCTCGACTGTATATAGCCTCACTACTGTATATAGCCTCTCTACTGTATGTCACCTCTCTGCTGTATATAGCCCCTCTACTGTATATAGCCTCTCTACTGTATATAGCCTCTCTACTCTAAGTAGCCTCTCTACTGTATATAGCCTCTCTACTGTATGTAGCCTCTCTACTGTATATAGCCTCTACTGTATATAGCCTCTCTACTGTATGTAGACCCTCTACTGTATATAGCCTCTCTACTGTATATAGCCTCACTACTGTAAATAGACTCTCTACTGTATATAGCCTCTCTACTGTATATAGGCTCTACTGTATATAGCCTCTCTACTGTATATAGCCTCTCTACTGTATATAGCCTCACTACTGTATATAGCCTCTCTACTGTATATAGCCCCTATACCTAATATAGCCTCTCTACTGTATATAGCCTCTCTACTGTATATAGCCTCTCTACTGTATATAGCCTCTACTGTATATAGCCTCTACTGTATATAGCCTCACTACTGTATATAGCCTCTCTACTGTATATAGCCTCTCTACTGTATATAGTCTCTCTACTGTATATAGCCTCTCTACTGTATATAGCCTCTCTACTGTATATAACCTCTCTACTGTATATAGTCTCTACTGTATGTAGCCTCTCTACTGTATATAGCCTCTCTACTGTATATAGCCTCTCTACTGTATATAACCTCTCTACTGTATATAGCCTCTCTACTGTATATAGCGTCTCTACTGTACATTGCCTGTCTTTTTACTGTTGTTTTATTTCTTTACTTACCTATTGTTCACCTAATAACTTTTTTGCACTTGTTGGTTAGAGCCTGTAAGTCAGCATTTCACTGTAAGGTCTACACCTGTTTAATTTGATTTGATTTGCTCCATTTGTTTTATTGGTAGGCTCCAATAGGCATAATAGCCTCTTGGCTACTGTCTAAAACTGTAAGGGTACACAAAATTGCACAAAGTTCTGACAACGTTTCAGCTCACCAGACTTACAATTTGCACATGTTGAGGGAACATTGTTTGCGTGGCTCGACAGTGAGAGCGTTTACACATTACCGAATTTTAAAAAAATAGTCAAAAGTCAAGTACGAGTAAGTATGTTTCAAGTTAGGATTAGAAAACTGCTGCAGGAGCTGTTTTTTCAAAAGTGTTTCAGCTGTTTCGTTTCATAGCTGCTAATTACACAAAGAAAAACAGAAATCCTCGATCCCACGTCGCGCAGCAACACTGCGTTGCGGGACGCTGTGCGTATAGAGTGAAATGCTGATAGATTCATTTTTGGAGGCGCTGCGCACAGGCAATAAAAGCTGGTCTAATTAACTCGACAGTCTACAAAAGCGTGACTTGTGTTTCTTGCGTTTCCTGGCTATTTACATTGTTTTGTTCACAAGCTTGGTTGTTTTTTTTAAACATTCGTTTGAGTCTGCTGCTTCAGCTGATAGCGAAGAAACACCCTAATCTCTCTCTCACACACACACAATCTCACACACACACACACACACACACACACACACACACACACACACACACACACACACACACACACACACACACACACACACACACACACACACACACTCACTCTCACACACACACAGGCGCACGCCTGACAGGACTCCAGTGGCCTCGTAACCACAGTAACCTCCCGTCCTTAAAGGGCCAGCTGAACATGTTGTCTCTGATATTTTGGTTAGGACCCCATAGAGCATCAGTGCATAATAAAACATATCCCCAACGAAATCTGTCAGTTTAAACTGGAGATATCTGGGGAGGTTATGACACGCATTGGATGCTCCTTGTCACTGGACAGCCAATCAGACTTCTCATTGTCACTGGACAGCCAATCAGACTTCTCCTTGTCACTGGACAGCCAATCAGACTTCTCCTTGTCACTGGACAGCCAATCAGACTTCTCCTTGTCACTGGACAGCCAATCAGACCTCTCCTTGTCACTGGACAGCCAATCAGACTTCTCCTTGTCACTGGACAGCCAATCAGACTTCTCCTTGTCACTGGACAGCCAATCAGACTTCTCCTTGTCACTGGACAGCCAATCAGACCTCTCCTTGTCACTGGACAGCCAATCAGACTTCTCCTTGTCACTGGACAGCCAATCAGACTTCTCCTTGTCACTGGACAGTCAGTCAGACTTCTCCTTGTCACTGGACAGCCAATCAGACTTCACCTTGTCACTTGACAGCCAATCAGACTTCTCCTTGTCACTTGACATCCAATCAGACTTCTCCTTGTCACTTGACATCCAATCAGACTTCTCCTTGTCACTTGACAGCCAATCAGACCTCTTAGACAGTGCTGCAGGGTTCAGCACATTGAAAACAAGGTTCAACAACATGAGTGACAGAAAGATAGAACAAGGGGGAGAGAGAGGAGAGAGAAGGATGGATATTTAATTGGACAGACAAAGAGAAAGGGTGAAATGGATAAATATTCTATTCTGGCACAAAGTGAGTCTGCTTACTGTAACATGCTTTCAATGTGTAGCTTTCAATGTAGCTAATAATGTAGCTAATAATGTAGCTAATAATGTGACTTATAATGTAGCTAATAATGTGACTTATAATGTAGCTAATGATGTAGCTAATGTAGCTAATAATGTGACTTATAATGTAGCTAATGTAGCTAATAATGTAGCTAATGTAGCTAATAATGTAGATAATAATGTGACTTATAATGTAGCTAATGTAGCTAATAATGTGACTTATAATGTAGCTAATAATGTAGCTAATAATGTAGCTAATAATGTAGCTAATAATGTAGCTAATAATGTAGCTAATGTAGCTAATCATGTACAGTTGAAGTTGGAAGTTTACATATACTTAAGTCATTAAAACTCATTATTCATCCACTCCACAAATTTCTTGTTAACAAACTATAGTTTTGGTACGTCGGTTAGGACATCTACTTTCTGCATGACACAAGTCATTTTTACAATAATTGTTTACAGACAGATTATTTCACTTATAATTCACTGTATCACAATTCCAGTCCAGTGGGTCAGAAGTTTACATACACTAAGTTGACTGTGCCTTTAAACAGCTGGGAAAATTCCAGAAAATTATGTCATGGCTTTAGAAGCTTCTGATCATTTGAGTCAATTGGAGGTGCACCTGTGGATGTATTTCAAGGCCTTCCTTCAAACTCAGTGTCTCTTTGCTTGACATCATGGGAAAATAAAAGAAATCAGCCAAGATCTCTGAAAAAAATTGTAGACCTCCACAAGTCTGATTCATCCTTGGTAGAAATTTCAAAACCCCTGAAGGTACCACGTTCATCTGTACAAACAATAGTACGCAAGTATAAACACCATGGGACCACGCAGCCGTCATACCACTCAGGAAGGAGACGTGTTCTGTCTCCTAGAGATGAACATACTTTGGTGCGAAAAGTGCAAATCAATTCCACAACAACAGCAAAGGACCTTGCTTCTACACCTGCATTGCTTGCTGTTTGGGGTTTTAGACTGGGTTTCTGTACAGCACTTTTAGATATCAGCTGATGTACGAAGGGCTATATAAATCAATTTGATTTGATTTGATGTGAAGATGCAGGAGGAAACAGGTACACAAGTATCTATATCCACAGTAAAAATGAGTCCTATATCGACATAACCTGAGAAAGGCTGCTCAGTAAGGAAGAAGCCACTGCTCCAAAACCGCCCATAAAAAGCCAGACTACGGTTTGCAACTGCACATGGGGACAAAGATCGTACTTTTTGGAGAAATGTCCTCTGGTCTGATGAAACAAAAATAGAACTGTTTGGCCTTAATGACCATCATTATGTTTGGAGGAAAAAAGGGGGGGCTTGCAAGCCGAAGAACACCATCCCAACTGTGAAGCACGGGGGTGGCAGCATCATGTTGTGGGGGTGGTCTGCTGCAGGAGGGACTGGTGCTCTTCATATAGATGGCATCATGAGGCAGGAAAATTACGTGGAAATATTGAAGCAACATCTCAAGACATCAGTCAGGAAGTTAAAGCTTGGTCGCAAATGTGTCTTCCAAATAGACATTAACCCCAAGCATACTTCCAAAGTTGTGGCAAAATGGCTTAAGGACAACAAAGTCAAAGTATTGGAGTGGCCATCACAAAGCCCTGACCTCAATCGCATAGAAAATGTGTGGACAGAACTGAAAAAGCATATGCGAGCAAGGAGGCCTACAAACCTGACTCCGTTACACCAGCTCTGTCAGGAGGAATGGGCCAAAATTCACCCAACTTATTGTGGGAAGCTTGTGGAAGGCTACCCAAAACGTTTGACCCAAGTTAAAGGCAATGCTACCAAATACTAATTGAGTGTATGTACACTTCTGACCCACTGGGAATGTGATGAAAAAAAAATCTGAATTTCACATTCTTAAAATAAAGTGGTGATCCTAACTGGCCTAAGACAGGGACTTTTTACTAGGATTAAATATCAGGAATTGTAAAAAAAAAAAAAAAAAAAAAAACAGAGTTTAAATGTATTTGGCTAAGGTGTATGTAAACTTCTGACTTCAAATGTATATATTGTGATTCGGGTCAGAATCATCAGGACAGAGATATTGGTCTCCTTATGGACCTCCCAACGGGTCAGAATCATCAGGACAGAGATATTGGTCTCCTTATGGACCTGCCAACGGGTCAGAATCATCAGGACAGAGATATTGGTCTCCTTATGGACCTGCCAACGGGTCAGAATCATCAGGACAGAGATATTGGTCTCCCTATGGACCTCCCAACGGGTCAGAATCATCAGGACAGAGATATTGGTCTCCCTATGGACCTGCCAACGGGTCAGAATCATCAGGACAGAGATATTGGTCTCCCTATGGACCTGCCAACGGGTCAGAATCATCAGGACAGAGATATTGGTCTCCCTATGGACCTCCCAACGGGTCAGAATCATCAGGACAGAGATATTGGTCTCCTTATGAACCTGTAAACAGATCCGAATCATCAGGACAGAGATATTGGTCTCCTTATGAACCTGCCAACGGGTCAGAATCATCAGGACAGAGATATTGGTCTCCTTATGGACCTGCCAACGGGTCAGAATCATCAGGACAGAGATATTGGTCTCCCTATGGACCTGCCAACGGGTCAGAATCATCAGGACAGAGATATTGGTCTCCTTATGGACCTGCCAACGGGTCAGAATCATCAGGACAGAGATATTGGTCTCCTTATGGACCTCCCAACGGGTCAGAATCATCAGGACAGAGATATTGGTCTGTCAGACATTTGTACAGTAGAGGGGTAACCTGCCATACGGGTCAGAATCATCAGGACAGAAACCAAGATCATTGGTCTCCCTATGGACCTGCCAACGGGTCAGAATCATCAGGACAGAGATATTGGTCTCCTTATGGACCTGGGGTAGATAGAATCAACGGGTCAGAATCATCAGGACAGAGATATAATCTCTACCTATGACCTGGGGTAGAATCATAATCACTACCTCACTTGCCTGGGGTCAGAATCATAATCACTACCTAACCATGGACCTGCCTGGGGGTCAGAATCATCAGGACAGAGATATTGGTCTCCTTATGGACCTGCCAACGGGTCAGAATCATCAGGACAGAGATATTGGTACCTATGGACCACCTGGGGTCAGAATCATCAGGACAGAGATATTGGTCTCCCTATGGACCTCCCACCTGCCGGGTCAGAATCATCAGGACAGAGATATTGGTCTCCTTATGGACCTGCCAACGGGTCAGAATCATCAGGACAGAGATATTGGTCTCTAACCTATGGGGACCTCCCAACGGGTCAGATCAGGACTACCTTATGGACCACGGGTCAGAATCATCAGGACAGAGATATTGGTCTCCTATGGACCTGCCTGGGGTCAGAATAATCAGGACAGAGATATTGGTCTCCCTATGGACCTGCCTGGGGTCAGAATCACTCAGGACAGAGATATTGGTCTCCCTATGGACCTGCCTGGGGTCAGATAGAATCATCAGGACAGAGATACCTTATGGACCTGCCAACGGGTCAGAATCATCAGGACAGAGATATTGGATGGACCTCACGGGTAATCTGGGACCTCAGAATCATCAGGACAGAGATATTGGTTATACCTTTTAAACAGATTGTAATCATCAGGACAGAGATTTGGTCTCCTTATGGACCTGCCAACGGGTCAGAATCATCAGGACAGAGATATTGGTCATATTAATTGATATATTCAGAATCATCAGGACAGAGATATTGGTTCATCATTTCACATCTAACTGTCTTGGTCAGAATCACCCAGGACAGAGATATTGGTCTCCAATGGAAGGCAACAAAGGGTCAGAATCATTAGGACATAAGAATAAACAAAAATGTCTTCCTTATCCCAGGACCTGCCAACGGTCAGAATCATCAGGACAGAATATTTCCCACCCTTTGGACCTTCCCAACCGTCAGGCCCCAGCCCCATCCTCCCCGTCTAGTCCCATCATCCCCAGGACAGCCCCATTGGTCTCACTTATGGACCTGCCCCAACGGGTCAGAATCATCAGGACAGAGATATTGGTCCCATGGACCTCCTCGGGTCAGAATCATCAGGACAGAGCCCCATGGTCTCCTCGTTATGGACCATCCTCGGGTCAGAATCATCAGACCCCATCCTTGGTCTCGTCTATGGACCTCCTCCGGGTCAGAATCATCAGGACAGCCCCATCCTCCCATGCCCCCCATCCTCCCCTCCCAACGGGTCAGAATCATCAGGACAGAGATATTGGTCTCCTAGCACCATCCAACGGGTCAGAATCCTCAGGACAGCCCCATATTGGTCTCCCTAGCCCCATCCCTCCGGGTCAGCCCCATCCTCCAGGACAGAGATCCTTGGTCTCCCCATCCTCCCAATGGGTCAGAATCCTCAGGACAGCCCCATCCTCCTATGGACGTCTCAGCCCCATCCTCCCCGTCTAGCCCCATCCTCCCCGGGTCGCCCCATCTCCAGAGATATTGGCCCCATCTCCCCGTCTAGCCCCACCTCCCAATCCTCCCGGGTCAGAATCATCAGGACAGAGATATTGGTCCCATGGACCTCCCGGGTCAGCCCCATCCTCAGGACAGCACCATGGTCCCCTCTAGGACCATCCTCAACGGGTCAGAATCATCAGGACAGAGATATTGGTCCCTTATGGACCTGCCCGGGTCAGAATCTTCAGGACAGCACCATCCTTGGTCTAGCCCCATCCTCCAACGGGTCAGAATCATCAGGACAGAGATATTGGTCCCCATGGACCTGCCAACGGGTCAGAATCATCAGGACCCCGATATTGGTCCCCCATCCTCCCGGGTCAGAATCATCAGGACAGAGATATTGGTCTAGCCCCATCCTCCCCATCTAGCCCCATCCTCCCTGTCAGCCCCATCCTCCCGGGTCAGAATCATCACTGACAGAGATATTCCTCCCCGTCTAGCCCCCATCCTCCCCGGGTCAGCCCCATCCTCCCCGTCTCGCCCCCATCCTCCAACGGGTCAGAATCATCAGGACAGAGATATTGGTCCCCATGGACCTCCCCGGGTCAGCCCCATCAGGACAGAGATATTGGTCTCCCATGGACCTGTCTAGGTCCCATCATCAGGACAGAGATATTCCTCCTCGTCTATGGACCATCCTCCGGGTCAGAATCATCAGGACAGAGATATTAGTCTCCCCATGGACCTCACCGTCTCAGAATCATCAGGACAGAGCCCCATTGGTCCCCATCTATGGACATCCTCCTCGTCAGAATCATCAGGACAGAGATATTGGTCTCCCTTATGGCCCATCCTCCCCGGGTCCCCATCAGGACAGAGATATTGGTCTAGCCCATGGACCTGCCCGGGTCAGCCCCATCAGGACAGAGATATAGCCCATCCTATGGACCTAGCCCCATCCTCCCCGGGTCAGCCCCATCATCAGGTCAGCCCCATCCTCCCCGTCTGGACCCCATCCTCCCCGTCAGCCCATCCTCCCCGACAGCCCCATCCTGGTCTCGCCCCCATGGACCCCAACGGGTCAGAATCATCTCCCCGAGATATTGGTCTCCCCATCTATGGACCTCCCCATCCTCCCCATCTAGAATCATCCTCCCAGGACAGAGCCCCATCCTGCCCCCGAATCATAGCCCCATCCTTCCCTCTAGGACCTCCTCGGGTCAGAATCATCATCCTCCCCGATATAGCCCCATCCTCCCCATGGACCATCCTCCCCATCAGCCCCATCCTCCCAGAGATAGCCCCATCCTATGGACCATCTAGCCCCAGAATCATCAGGACAGCCCCATTGGTCGTGTCTATGCCCCTCCTCACGCAGGTCTAGCCCCATCCTCCCCACAGAGATATTGGTCTCCCCATGGACCTGCCTCCGGGTCAGCCCCATCCTCCCCATCCTCCCCATCTAGCCCCATCCTCCCCATCTAACCCCATCCTCCCCGGGTAGCCCCATCCTCCCCGATCTACTGCCAACGGGTCAGAAGTCTAGCCCCATCCTCACGCGTCTAGCCCCATCCTCCCCATCTAGCCCCATCCTCCCCATCTAGCCCCATCCTACCCCGTCTAGCCCCATCCTCACTGTCTAGCCCCATCCTCCCCATCTAGGGGTCCCCGTCTAGCCCCATCCTCACGCGTCTACCATCCTCCCCATCTAACCCCATCCTCCCCATCCTCCCCATCTAGCACCATCCTCGTCTAGCCCCATCCTCCTGTCTAGCCCCATCCTCCCCATCAGCCCCATCCTCCCTGGGGTAGATAGCCCCATCCTGCCTTGGGTAGAATCATCCTCCCCTGGGGTAGATATAATCCTCCCCGTCTAGCCCCATCCTCCTGGGGTCTAGCCCCATCCTCCTAGCCCCATCCTGGGGTAGATAGCCCCATCCTCCCCTCTAGCCCCATCCTGGGGTAGCCCCATCCTCCTTGTCTAGCCCCATCCTGGGGTCTAGATAGAATCCTCCCCGTCTAGCCCCATCCTCCCCATCCTCCCCATCTAGCCCCATCCTCCTGGGGTAGATAGCCCCATCCTCACGCGTCTAGCCCCATCCTGGGGTAGATAGCCCCATCCTCCCCATCTAGCCCCATATCCCCATCTAGCCCCATCCTCCCCGTAGATAGCCCCATCCTCACTGCCTAGCCCCATCCTCCCCATCAGCACCATCCTCCCTGGGGTCTTTATCTGACCCCTCACCAGCCCGAAAGGGCTTTCCATAGAATCTCACCCATCCATCCTGGGGAGTATCCCCTTCCTCCCTCAATCCCCCTGCCTCCCCCACAACAACCAGAAACCCCCTCCTCCCCCACAACAACAAGAATCCCCCCTGCCTGGGGTAGATAAAACCAGAGAACCCCCCTGCCTTCCCCAGAAGAATCACTACCTACCTGCCTGGGGTAGATATACCATTACTACCTACCTGCCTGGGGTACAACAATCAGAATACCAGGGCCTGGGGTAGTTAAATATTGGTCTCTGTTCAAATCGCAGGGCCTTATAGTTAAATATTGGAGTCTGTCCAAATCACAGGGCCTTATAGTTAAATAGGTCTCTGTTAATATTTAAGGGTTATAGTTAATATCAGATCTGTCCAAATATTCAGGGCCTTATAGTTAAATATTGGTCTCTGTTCAAATCACATCTAACTAAATCTTGAGTCTGTCCTCACAACCTTATAGTTAAAGAAGAGTCTGTCCAAATCAGAGGGCCTTATAGTTAAAGAATTGGAGTCTGTCCAATTTTTAAGGAACATATAGTTAAATAAAAAATGTCTTCCAAATCCCAGGGCCTTATAGTCCAAATATTCAGTCTGTCCAAATCACAGGGCCTTATAGTTAAATATTGGTCTCTGTTCAAATCACAGGGCCTTATAGTTAAATATTGGACTCTGTTCAAATCCTCCCCTTATAGTTAAATAATGGACTCTGCCCCATCCTCCCCTTATAGTTAAATATTGGAGTCTGCCCCATCCTCCCCCGTCTAGCCCCACCATCACTCCCCTTATAGCCCCATATTCCCCTCTGTTCCCATCCAGGGCCTTATAGTTAAATATTGGTCTCTGCCAAATCACAGGGCCTTATAGCCCCATCCTCCCTGTTCAAATCACATCCTTATAGTTAAATAATGGACTCTGTTCAAATCCCATCCTTATAGTTAGCCCCATGGACTCTGTTCAAATCCAGGGCCGTATAGTTAAATGTGTTTCGTTTTTATATTTAACTAGGCCCCAGTCAGTTAAGCCAAATCCTTATTTATAATGCCCCACCAACAGCGGCCAATCCCCGGACGACGCTGGGACCAATTGTACGATGCATCCTGAGACACCCCATCCTCCCAGATGTGATGCATCCCCATCATCAGTGCCCCACCTCTTCCAATTGGAAGTAGGACTGGGATCTCCATTCTTTGGGATGATGATGCCCCATCTTCTGCTACATACAGAACCTGTACCATCCTTTCCATCGAGCCCCATCCCTCTTTCATTGAGGAGCTACTACCCCCACACACTTTCTCCCAACACTCCCTCTCTGCCATTCAAATATCTAGAGGCCTGTGGAGATGTGCCCATTGTCCCAGCCAGCCCCATTCCCCAGCCAAGCCCCAGGGCTCCCCGTATACCCCCATCCCCATGCTCCAGTCCACCTGGAGGGAGCAGTGGCATCCTGGGGGTTAATGATGCCCCAGCTCCATCTCTGGAGCCCCATCCTCTCCTGGAGGGCCCAATGGCACCCTGGGGGTTAATCCTCCCGATCTAGCCCCATCTCTCCCAGTGCTCCCCATCCTCCTCACCTGTGCCCATCCTGTTGGCAGCCCGAGAGAGGAAGAGTTAGCCCCATCCTGACAGCTCCAGCCCCAGACCTCTAGCCCCATCCTTGGTCTAGCCCCATTGATCTAGCCCCATCCTGTCTAGGATCCATCCCCCTTTAGTTCATAATGAATGAGGTTATATAGACAGCGTGGGACCTGATCCCAGATCTGGTTGTGTTCAGCCTTACATTATTTTAAGTATTTTTCAGGTTTGATTCGTGTTCATTTTGATGTGAGAAATTTCTGGTGCACTTTTCATATTCTTTGTTGTTAATTTACCAGGTGCCTTATAGTTAGTGATATCTCAAAGTCTGTACAGAAACCCAGCCTAGAAACCCAAACAGCAAGCAATGCAGGTGTACGATGCATTATGAGTACACCTACTGTAGTAGCCTATGTAGCCTAGTAGCCTGTAGTAGCCTATAGTAGCCACCTGTTAGCAATAGAGTAGGCCTGGTAGCTCCATGTAGCTTTATGATGTGATGCCTATCTAGCCTACGTAGCCTAGAACCTGTAGCCTTTCCAGAAAACACATCCCTATAGTTCATTGAGGAGCTATACCACCCTAATAGCCTATTCTCTCAACCTATCTAGCCATTAATAGCCTATAGGCCTATGTAGCCTATGTAGCCCTGTAGTAGCCTGGTGGCCAGCCTAATAGCCTATGAGTAGCTGTGTAGCCTATAGTAGCCTAGTAGCCTATAGTAGCCTAGAAGCCTATAGTAGCCTGGTGGCCTCTAGTAGCCTAATAGCCTATAGTAGCCTGGTGGCCTCTAGTAGCCTAATAGCCTATAGTAGCCAGTAGCCTGGGGGTAATGATGAGTAGCTGTCATCTCTATAGTAGACTATTCCTGGAGTAGCCCATGGCACCCTGGGGTTAATGATGAGGATCTGTCAGCTCTGCAGGCAGTAGCCTGGTGGCCTCTCACCTAGTCCCCACCTGTTGGCAGCCCAGTAGCCTAAGAGCCTTAGGGCCTGTGACAGCTCCAAGATCTCTACGCCAGTGGCCTATTAGCCTAGGGCCTATAGTAGCCTAGTAGCCTATAGTAGATCAGTAGCCTTTAGTTCATAATGAATGAGGCCTATAGTAGCCTGTAGTAGCCTGGTCCCAGATCTAGTAGCCTAGCCTTAGCATTATTTTAGCCCAGTGAGCCTATAGTAGCCTGGTGGCCTCTAGTTCCTAAGTGCCTATAGAAACCCAGTAGCCTATAGTAGCCTAGTAGCCTATAGTAGCCAGTAGCCTATAGTAGCCTAGTAGCCTATAGTAGCCTATAGTAGCCTAGTAGCCTGTAGTAGCCTATAGTAGCCTGTAGTAGCCTGGTGACCTCTAGTAGCCTAATAGCCTATAGTAGCCCAGTAGCCTATAGTAGCCTGGTGGCCTCTAGTAGCCTAGTAGCCTATAGTAGCCCAGTAGCCTATAGTAGCCTATAGTAGCCTAGTAGCCTATAGTAGCCTAGAAGCCTATAGTAGCCTGGTGGCCTCTAGTAGCCTAATAGCCTATAGTAGCCTGGTGGCCTCTAGTAGCCTAATAGCCTATAGTAGCCCAGTAGCCTATGGTAGCCTATAGTAGCCTAGTAGCCTATAGTAGACTATTAGCCTATAGTAGCCTAGTAGCCTAGTAGCCTATAGTAGCCTATAGTAGCCTAGTAGCCTATAGTAGCCTTGTAGCCTATAGTAGCCTAATAGCCTATAGTAGCCCAGTAGCCTATAGTAGCCTAATAGCCTATAGTAGCCTATAGTAGCCTATAGTAGCCTGTAGTAGCCTGGTGGCCTCTAGTAGCCTAATAGCCTATAGTAGCCCAGTAGCCTATAGTAGCCTATAGTAGCCTAGTAGCCTATAGTAGCCTAGAAGCCTATAGTAGCCTGGTGGCCTCTAGTAGCCTAATAGCCTATAGTAGCCTGGTGGCCTCTAGTAGCCTAATAGCCTATAGTAGCCCAGTAGCCTATGGTAGCCTATAGTAGCCTAGTAGCCTATAGTAGCCTATAGTAGCCCAGTAGCCTGTAGTAGCCTATAGTAGCCCAGTAGCCTATAGTAGCCTGGTGGCCTCTAGTAGCCTAATAGCCTATAGTAGCCCAGTAGCCTATAGTAGCCTAGTAGCCTAGTAGCCTATAGTAGCCTATAGTAGCCTAGTAGCCTATAGTAGCCTTGTAGCCTATAGTAGCCTAATAGCCTATAGTAGCCCAGTAGCCTATAGTAGCCTAATAGCCTATAGTAGCCTATAGTAGCCTGTAGTAGCCTGGTGGCCTCTAGTAGCCTAATAGCCTATAGTAGCCCAGTAGCCTATAGTAGCCTATAGTAGCCTAGTAGCCTATAGTAGCCTAGAAGCTTATAGTAGCCTGGTGGCCTCTAGTAGCCTAATAGCCTATAGTAGCCTGGTGGCCTCTAGTAGCCTAATAGCCTATAGTAGCCCAGTAGCCTATGGTAGCCTATAGTAGCCTAGTAGCCTATAGTAGCCTATAGTAGCCCAGTAGCCTGTAGTAGCCTATAGTAGCCCAGTAGCCTATAGTAGCCTGGTGGCCTCTAGTAGCCTAATAGCCTATAGTAGCCCAGTAGCCTATAGTAGCCTAGTAGCCTATAGTAGCCTAGTAGCCTATAGTAGCCTATAGTAGCCTATAGTAGCCTAGTAGTCTAATGTAGTAGCCTATCGTAGCCTAGTAGCCTAGTAGCCTAAAGAAGCCTAATGTAGTAGCCTATAGTAACTCACTCACACACTCACACACTCACATACGCACACTCACACTCACACTGACACACACACACACACACACACACTCTCTCAGCCCAACATTGTTAAAGCTCTGATGTCATCACATTTTTCTATAACTGCTGTATTCTCTCTCTTTTCTCATGTCCTTCCATTCTCCTTTCCTCCCTTCCTCCTCTCTCCTCTCTCTTTTCTCATGTCCTTCCATTCTCCCTTCCTCCCTTCCTCCCTCCTCCTCTAAAGCTCTGATGTCTTCACATTCTCCTTTCTCCCTAACTCCCTCCTCCCTCCTCCTCTCCTCTCTCTTTTCTCATGTCCTTCCATTCTCCCTTCCTCCCTTCCTCCTCTCTCCTCTCTCTTTTCTCATGTCCTTCCATTCTCCCTTCCTCCCTTCCTCCTCTCTCCTCTCTCTTTTCTCATGTCCTTCCATTCTCCCTTCCTCCCTTCCTCCTCTCTCCTTCTCTTTTCTCATGTCCTTCCATTCTCCCTTCCTCCCTCCTCCTCTCCTCTCTCTTTTCTCATGTCCTTCCATTCTCCTTTCCTCCCTTCCCCCTTCCTCCTCTCTCCTCTCTCTTTTCTCATGTCCTTCCATTCTCCCTTCCTCCCTCCTCCTCTCCTCTCTCTTTTCTCATGTCCTTCCATTCTCCCTTCCTCCCTTCCTCCTCTCTCCTCTCTCTTTTCTCATGTCCTTCCATTCTCCCTTCCTCCTCTCTCCTCTCTCTTTTCTCATGTCCTTCCATTCTCCCTTCCTCCTCTCTCCTCTCTCTTTTCTCATGCTCTGTCTCTCCAAGCACTGTTACGAGCTGAAGGTAAGTTGTATGCTCTGTCTGGAGGGTCCTTCCCTGGGAGTGATGCATGCTGGTCTTGTTTGTGTCTGTACTAACACCAATGATAGAGATTGTTAGAGAATGTTAAAGAATGTTAAAGAATGTTAGAGAACGTTAAGCCCACGTAAGAGAATGTTAGAGAACGTTAGAGAATGTTAGAGAACGTTAGAGAATGTTAGAGAACGTTAAGACCACGGTAGAGAATGTTAGAGAACCTTAGAGAATGTTAGAGAACATTAAGACCACGGTAGAGAATGTTAGAGAACGTTAAGACCACATTAGAGAATGTTAGAACCCAGAGTATTGCCCCTTCCAATGTTACAGCGTCCTTCTCCTCTCTGCCCTCTCTCCTTCCTTCCCTCTCTTAATGATTGATTCATGGCCTAATCTGTAGATTAATTAATCATAAACCCATAAATTAGGTTCTCCTGTCAAGAGGAAGGAACAAACACTTGATAACCGTCAAGATAAAAAACCCAGTTCAGATATTAAAATGTTAATTACCACTGTGATGAATTCCAAAATAAATCTGATTGAGTCAAGAATGACATCATGTAGTGATGTATAGTGCAGGGAATACACACACACACACACACACACACGCACACACGCACACACTGCACACACTCACACACACACTCACACACACACACACACACACACACACACACACACACACACACACTCACACACACACACACACACACACACACACACACACACACACACACACACTACAAACACTCACTCACACACACACACACACACTGCACACACTCACACACACACTACACTCACACACACACACACACACACTCACACTACACACACACACACACACACACACACACACACACACACACACACACACACACACACACACACACACACACACACACACACACACTGCACACACTCACACACTCACACACACTACACACACACACTCACTCACACACTACACACACTCACACACACTACACACACTCACTCACACACACGCACACACATTACACACACACACTCTCACACACACACACACACACACACACACACTACACACACACACACACACACACTACAAACACTCACACACACACACACACACACACACACATTACACACACTCACTCACACACACACACATTCACTCACACACTACACGCACACACACACTACACAAACACACACGGCACACACTACACACACACACACTACACAAACACACATGGCACACACTACACACTACACACACACACACTACACACACATACACTACACACACACATACTACACACAAACACACACACATTACACACACATACACACACACTACACACATTACACACACACACCATACACACACAACACACACACAATACACACACACTACACACCCACTACACACACTACACACGTTACACACACATACACACACACTACACACATTACACACACACCATACACACACTACACACACACGTTACACACACATACACACACACTACACACATTACACACACACTCTACACACACACACTACACACACACAATACACACACACACTACACACACACTACACACACACACACTCTACACACACACACTACACACACACACGCACACACTATACACACACACACACACACACACTATACACACACACACACACTACATACACACACGCACTAAATACACTACACACACAGACACACACACTACACACACCCACTACAAACACGACAAACACACACTACACACACACACTACACACTACACACACACACACACACACACACACACACACACACTACACAAACAGACACTGCACACACACACAACACACTCACACACTACACTACACTACACACACACACTACACACACATTACACACACACACACTCACACACATACACGCACACACACTACACACACACTACACACACACTATACATACACACACACACACACACACACACACACACACACACACACTACACAAACAGACACTGCACAAACACACTACGCTACACTCACACACACACACACACTACAATGATAGGGAATGATATGGAATGAATGAATGATACACACACTACACACACACACACTACAAACACGACAAACACACACTACACACACCCACTACAAACACGACAAACACACACTACACACACTACACACACACACTACACACACACACTACATACACTACACACACACACCACACACACACACAGACACACACACACACAACACACACACACTACACAAACAGACACTGCACTAACACACTACACTACACACACACACTACACACACACACACACACACACACACACTACACACACACGCACTACACACACTCACACACACAGTGCAGGGAAATACCATGAAGTGCAGGGGAAGAGTTCTACAGGGAAATATGTGGATAATTATCATGTTAAACACGAGGGGAAATTTCAGGGCAAATGTGGGTACTGTCCTCTGTGGATAATTGTTCGAGACAACTTGGGTGTGTGTGTGTGTGTATGTGTGTGTGTGTGTGTGTGTGTGTGTGTGTGTGTGTGTGTGTGTGTGTGTGTGTGTGTGTGTGTGTGTGTGTGTGTGTGTGTGTGTGTGTGTGTGTGTGATTGTGTGTGTGATGTGTGTGTGTGTTGTGTGTGTGTGTGGTGTGTGTGTGGTTGTGTGTGTGTGTGTGTGTGTGTGTGTGTCTGTGTGTGTGTGTGTGTGTGTGTGTGTGTGTGTGAGTGTGTGTTTGTGTGTGTGTGTGTGTGTGTGTGTGTGTGTGTGTGTGTGTGTGTGATTGTGTGGTGTGTGTGTGTGTGTGTGTGTGTGTGTGTGTGTGTGTGTGTGTGTGTGGTTGTGTGAATCAGGGGGACAGTGTGTGTAAAGTTATTGATTTATTTAATAGTGTATGTGTTGTCAGCACAGCGCAGCAGCCTGGGACTTATATCATAGATGACAGGCCTCAGTCTGTCTGTCTGTCTGTCTGTCTGTCTGTCTGTCTGTCTGTCTGTCTGTCTGTCTGTGCGTGCTGTTTGACTTCAGCATACACGTTTGGTGTCACCTCATTGGTCAGTAGGTGTTTCCCCTGTGCTGGCCCAGGTGCTGTCTGTCTGTCTGTCTGTGCGTGTGCCTGTGCGTGTGCCTGTGCGTGTGTGTGTGTGCACCAGAGGTAATGATAGAGAGATTAGAGGAGAGAAGAAAGGACAAGATGGTGAGAGGACATGAGAAAGAGAGGACAGAATAGAGATATGAGAGAAGAGAGGACAGGATAGAGATGAGAGAAGAGAGGACAGGATAGCGATGAGAGAAGAGATGACAGGATAGAGGGATGAGATGAGAGAAGAGAGGACAGGATAGAGGGATGAGATGAGAGAAGAGAGTACAGGATAGAGGGATGAGATGAGAGAAGAGAGGACAGGATAGAGGGATGAGATGAGAGAAGAGAGGACAGGACAGAGAGATGAGAGAAGAGAAGAAAGGACAGGATAGAGATGAGAGAAGAGAGGACAGGATAGAGATGAGAGAAGAGAGGACAGGATAGAGACGAGAGAAGAGAGGACAGGATAGAGAGATGATAGAAGAGAAGAAATGACAGGATAGAGATGAGAGAAGAGAGGACAGGATAGAGATGAGAGAAGAGAGGACAGGATAGAGATGAGAGAAGAGAGGACAGGATAGAGGGATGAGATGAGAGAAGAGAGGACAGGACAGAGAGATGAGAGAAGAGAAGAAAGGACAGGATAGAGATGAGAGAAGAGAGGACAGGATAGAGATGAGAGAAGAGAGGACAGGATAGAGATGAGAGAAGAGAGGACAGGATAGAGAGATGAGAGAAGAGAAGAAATGACAGGATAGAGATGAGAGAAGAGAGGACAGGATAGAGATGAGAGAAGAGAGGACAGGATAGAGAGATGAGAGAAGAGAAGAAATGACAGGATAGAGATGAGAGAAGAGAGGACAGGATAGAGATGAGAGAAGAGAGGACAGGATAGAGGGATGAGATGAGAGAAGAGAGGACAGGACAGAGAGATGAGAGAAGAGAAGAGAGGACAGGATAGAGATGAGAGAAGAGAGGACAGGATAGAGAGATGAGAGAAGAGAAGAAATGACAGGATAGAGATGAGAGAAGAGAGGACAGGATAGAGATGAGAGAAGAGAGGACAGGATAGAGATGAGAGAAGAGAGGACAGGATAGAGGGATGAGATGAGAGAAGAGAGGACAGGACAGAGAGATGAGAGAAGAGAAGAAAGGACAGGATAGAGATGAGATAAGAGAGGACAGGATAGAGATGAGAGAAGAGAGGACAGGATAGAGATGAGAGAAGAGAGGACAGGATAGAGATGCGAGAAGAGAGGACAGGATAGAGATGAGAGAAGAGAGGACAGGATAGAGATGAGAGAAGAGAGGACATGATAGAGATGAGAGAAGAGAGGACAGGATAGAGGGATGAGATGAGAGAAGAGAGGACAGGATAGAGGGATGAGATGAGAGAAGAGAGGACAGGATAGAGATGAGAGAAGAGAGGACAGGATAGAGGGATGAGATGGGAGAAGAGAGGACAGGATAGAGATGAGAGAAGAGAGGACAGGATAGAGAGATAACATCATATTCCCTATATAGTGCAGTACTGTTGATCAGGGTCAGTAGATATTGTATTATGTATGGAATAGGGTGCCATCTGGATCATGTATTATGTATGGAATAGGGTGCCATCTGGATCATGTATTATGTATGGAATAGAGTGCCATCTGGATCATGTATTCTTTATGGAATAGGGTGCCATCTGGATCATGTATTATGTATGGAATAGAGTGCCATCTGGATCATGTATTATGTATGGAATAGAGTGCCATCTGGATCATGTATTCTTTATGGAATAGGGTGCCATCTGGATCATGTATTATGTATGGAATAGAGTGCCATCTGGATCATGTATTCTTTATGGAATAGGGTGCCATCTGGATCATGTATTATGTATGGAATAGGGTGCCATCTGGATCATGTATTCTTTATGGAATAGAGTGCCATCTGGATCATGTATTATGTATGGAATAGAGTGCCATCTGGATCATGTATTCTTTATGG
Organism: Oncorhynchus masou masou; assembly: GCF_036934945.1. Taxonomy (NCBI): domain Eukaryota; kingdom Metazoa; phylum Chordata; class Actinopteri; order Salmoniformes; family Salmonidae; genus Oncorhynchus; species Oncorhynchus masou. The sequence continues at coordinate 327,269 of NW_027012353.1, forward strand.
AATAGGGTGCCATCTGGATCATGTATTATGTATGGAATAGGGTGCCATCTGGATCATGTATTATGTATGGAATAGGGTGCCATCTGGATCATGTATTCTTTATGGAATAGGGTGCCATCTGGATCATGTATTATGTATGGAATAGGGTGCCATCTGGATCATGTATTATGTATGGAATAGGGTGCCATCTGGATCATGTATTCTTTATGGAATAGGGTGCCATCTGGATATTGTATTATGTATGGAATAGAGTGCCATCTGGATCATGTATTATGTATGGAATAGGGTGCCATCTGGATCATGTATTCTTTATGGAATAGGGTGCCATCTGGATCATGTATTATGTATGGAATAGGGTGCCATCTGGATCATGTATTATGTATGGAATAGGGTGCCATCTGGATCATGTATTATGTATGGAATAGGGTGCCATCTGGATCATGTATTCTTTATGGAATAGGGTGCCATCTGGATCATGTATTATGTATGGAATAGGGTGCCATCTGGATCATGTATTATGTATGGAATAGGGTGCCATCTGGATCATGTATTTTTTATGGAATAGGGTGCCATCTGGATCATGTATTATGTATGGAATAGGGTGCCAGGATTGACCAGAATCTCTCTTTCTCCCTCTCTCTCTCGCTCTCTCTCCCTCCTCTCTCTCTCTCTCCTCTCTCTCTCTCTCTCCCTCTCTCTCTCGGTGCCTCTCTGGATCCCTCTCTCTCTCTCTGGAATCCTCTCTCTCTCTCTGCCCTGGATCTCTCTCTCTCTCTCTCTCTCTCTGTCTCTCTCTGTCTCTCTCTCTCCTCTCCCTGTCTCCCTGCCTCCCCTCCGCCCCTCCCTTCCCCCATCTCCTCTCCCCTCTCCTTCCCCTGTCTCCTCTCCTCTCCCCTCTCCTTCCCCTGTCTCCTCTCCTCTCCCTGTCTCTCCTCTCCTTTCCTCTCCAAAGATGTCCCAAAGTTGTTGTCAGAGGAAGAGGAAGCTAAGCGGATTGCAGAGATGGGGAAACCATCTCTGGGGGAACACTCCAAAATGGAGGTTTTCATCGAGGAGTCCTATGAGTTCAAGGTACGGGACAGTCTGTCACTCCAATAGACACACACACACACACACACACACACACACACACACTCCACAGACACACTACACATACACACACACACACACACACACTCCACACATACACACACACACACACTCCACACACACACACACACACACACTCCACAGACACACACACACACACACACACACACACACACACACACACACACACACACACACACACTCCACAGACACACACACACACACACACACACACACACACACACACACACACACACACACTCACACACTCCACACACACACACACACACACACACATACACACTCCACACATACACACACTCCACACATACACACACACACACACACACACACACACACACACACACACACACACACACACACACACACACACAACACACACACACACACACACACACACACACACACACACACACACACACACACACACCACAGACACACACACACACACTCCACAGACACACACACACACACACACACACACACACACACACACTCCACAGACAGACACACACACACACACACACACACACACACACACACACACACACACACACACACGCACACACACACACTCCACAGACACACACACACACACACACACTCCACACACACATTCTCCACACAGCGAATCCCTCTCCCCATCATGTTAGGTTGAAGTGTGTTTTAATTCAGTTGATGTCACTGCCACCAGGTGGTGAATCATGTGAACTTCATGTCTTCATTCTGATAACGACCTCCTCTGAGTCTTCATTAGACTGTGTTTGTGACTGCGTGTGTGTCCCACAATGCACCCTATTCCTTATGTTTGTATTATTAATACTTATATTTTGGCTCTGGCCAAAAGTAGTGCACTATATAGGGAAAAAGTGCGCCACCTCAAGTTGAAAGAGCTGCAAATAGCCACGAAGGTTGAGTACCGAAGGAACGGCTTTCATCTCCGGTCGTCGTGGGGAAAGACTCATCGTTAAAACATTTTGTAAACAACCGCTTGCAGTTCTGAGCCAACTTGGATACTGAGGAGATCCTGAGGGAAATCAACGAGCATCAACAGCTTTTGAGGAACAAGATACTCCATCGTGGACCCGGCAAAGATCTCACAAAATAACTTCAATAACCCGACAAAACAACAGAGAGACAGATTCATCTACTGACACTTACCGTTGAGGTAGAGGCTAGTGCTCTTGCTGGAATCCATGCAACACTTGAAAAGTTGTGTGAGGAGGTAGCAGAGTGGAGGGGGTAGTAGAGTAGATGGGGGGTAGTAGAGTGGAGGAGGTAGCAGAGTGGAGGGTAGCAGAGTGGAGGGGGTAGCAGAGTGGTGGGGGTAGCAGAGTGGTGGGGGTAGCAGAGTGGAGGGGTAGCAGAGTGGAGGGGTAGCAGAGTGGAGGGGGGTAGCAGAGTGGAGGGGGTAGCAGAGTGGGGGGTAGTAGAGTGGAGGGGGTAGTAGAGTAGAGGGGGTAGCAGAGTGGAGGGGGTGCCAGAGTGGAGGAGGTAGCAGAGTGGAGGGGGTAGTAGAGTGGAGGGGTAGCAGAGTGGAGGGGGTAGCAGAGTGGAGGGGGTAGCAGAGTGGAGGGGTAGCAGAGTGGTGGGGGTAGCAGAGTGGAGGGGGTAGCAGAGTGGAGGGGGTAGCAGAGTGGTGGGGGTAGCAGAGTGGTGGGGGTAGCAGAGTGGAGGGTAGCAGAGTGGAGGGGGTAGCAGAGTGGAGGGGGTAGCAGAGTGGAGGGGGGTAGTAGAGTGGAGGGGGTAGTAGAGTAGGGGGTAGCAGAGTGGAGGGGTAGCAGAGTGGAGGGGGTAGCAGAGTAGAGGGGGTAGCAGAGTAGAGGGGGTAGTAGAGTAGAGGAGGTAGTAGAGTAGAGGGGGTACCAGAGTGGAGGGGGTAGTAGAGTGGGGGGTATCAGAGTGGAGGGGATAGTAGAGTGGAGGGGTAGCAGAGTGGAGGGGTAGTAGAGTGGAGGGGGTAGTAGAGTAGAGGGGGGTAGTAGTAGTAGAGGAGGTAGTAGAGTAGAGGGGGTACCAGAGTGGAGGGGGTAGTAGAGTGGGGGGGTATCAGAGTGGAGGGGATAGTAGAGTGGAGGGGGTAGCAGAGTGGAGGGGGTAGTAGAGTGTGGGGGTATCTGGAGTGGAGATGGTAGCAGAGTGGAGACAGTAGCAGAGTGGAGGGGGTGATCAGTAGTAGAGCGGAGGGGTAGCAGAGAGAAATCAGAGAATTCAATCCGTCTTGAAACTTCCTCTAGAGACTGTAAAAACAAGGTGTCTTTGCACAGACTTGGAGCTCGGAGCGACAAGACCAAGGGTCTGACCGATCATCTTCAAAATTTGAATAACAAAAGGATCTGATCAAAATCAGGGAAATGGGCCTTAAAGGAGGAGGAGTTTAAAGGGACCTTAAAGGAGGAGGAGTTTAAAGGACCTTAAAGGAGGAGGAGTTTAAAGGGACCTTAAAGGAGGAGGAGTTTAAAGGACCTTAAAGGAGGAGGAGTTTAAAGGGACCTTAAAGGAGGAGGAGTTTAAAGGACCTTAAAGGATGAGGAGTTTAAAGAGACTTTAAAGGAGGAGGAGTTTAAAGGGACTTTAAAGGAGGAGGAGTTTAAAGGGACTTTAAAGGAGGAGGAGTTTAAAGGGACTTTAAAGGAGGAGGAGTTTAAAGGGACTTTAAAGGAGGAGGAGTTTAAAGGGACTTTAAAGGAGGAGGAGTTTAAAGGGACTTTAAAGGAGGAGGAGTTTAAAGGACCTTAAAGGAGGAGGAGTTTAAAGGGACCTTAAAGGAGGAGGAGTTCAAAGGGACCTTAAAGGAGGAGGAGTTTAAAGGACCTAAAAGGAGGAGGAGTTTAAAGGGACTTTAAAGGAGGAGGAGTTTAAAGGGACTTAAAGGAGGAGGAGTTCAAAGGGACCTTAAAGGAGGAGGAGTTTAAAGGTGTCACACCCTGACCATAGTTTGCTTTGTATGTTTCTATGTTTTGGTTGGTCAGGGTGTGATCTGAGTGGGCATTCTATGTTACATGTCCAGTTTGTCTGTTTCTGTGTTTGGCCTGATATGGTTCTCAAACAGAGGCAGGCGTTAGTCATTGTCTCTGATTGGGAACCATATTTTGTAGCCTGTTTGGTGTTGGGTTTTGTGGGTGATTGTTCCTGTCTCTGTGTTTGCACCAGATAGGGCTGTTTAGGTTTTCTCACGTTTATTGTTTTGTTCGTCTATTCATGTGTACTTTTCTTTATTGAAGAACCATGAATAGAAACCACGCTGCATTTTGGTCCGCCTCTCCTTCACCACAAGAAAACCATTACAAAAGGACCTTAAAGGAGGAGGAGTTTAAAGGGACCTTAAAGGAGGAGGAGTTTAAAGGGACTTTAAAGGAGGAGGAGTTTAAAGGGACCTTAAAGGAGGAGGAGTTTAAAGGACCTTAAAGGAGGAGGAGTTTAAAGGGACCTTAAAGGAGGAGGAGTTTAAAGGGACTTTAAAGGAGGAGGAGTTTAAAGGGACCTTAAAGGAGGAGGAGTTTAAAGGGACCTTAAAGGAGGAGGAGTTTAAAGGGACCTTAAAGGAGGAGGAGTTTAAAGGGACCTTAAAGGAGGAGGAGTTTAAAGGACCTTAAAGGAGGAGGAGTTTAAAGGGACCTTAAAGGAGGAGGAGTTTAAAGGGACCTTAAAGGATGAGGAGTTTAAAGGGACCTTAAAGGAGGAGGAGTTTAAAGGACCTTAAAGGAGGAGGAGTTTAAAGGGACCTTAAAGGAGGAGGAGTTTAAAGGGACCTTAAAGGAGGAGGAGTTTAAAGGGACCTTAAAGGAGGAGGGTTTAAAGGGACCTTAAAGGAGGAGGAGTTTAAAGGGACTAAAATCAGTCTCAAAGACCAAATGAAAAGATAAATGAAAAGAGGAAGTGATGGGGTAATAAACCATGACCTGACCTCAACCTCCTCGATGCCTAATCCAAATATCTCCACCCGTATCCCTATAGCAATCCTGTGACTTCCTCCCGTCCACACAAACACATTCCACAGCCGTCTGGCTCCTGCAGAGAACCGTTAACGTCTGATGTACCAACCAGTCTCTATCCCCCTCAGATACTATAGTAATACTGATGTACCAACCAGTCTCTATCACCCCTCAGATACTATAGTATTACTGATGTACCAACCAGTCTCTATCACCCCTCAGATACTATAGTATTACTGATGTACCAACCAGTCTCTATCCCCCCTCAGATACTATAGTATTACTGATGTTCCAACCAGTCTCTATCCCCCCTCAGATACTATAGTATTACTGATGTACCAACCAGTCTCTATCACCCCTCAGATACTATAGTATTACTACAACCAGTCTCTATCACCTCTCAGATACTATAGTAATACTGATGTACCAACCAGTCTCTATCCCTCCTCAGATACTATAGTATTACTGATGTACCAACCAGTCTCTATCACCCCTCAGATACTATAGTATTACTGATGTACCAACCAGTCTCTATCACCCCTCAGATACTATAGTATTACTACAACCAGTCTCTATCCCCCTCAGATACTATAGTATTACTGATGTACCAAACATTCTCTATCCCCCTCAGATACTATAGTACTACTGATGTACCAATCAGTCTCTATCATCCCTCAGATACTATAGTATTACTGATGTACCAACCAGTCTCTATCCCCCTCAGATACTATAGTATTACTTCTGATGTACCAACCAGTCTCTATCCCCCTCAGATACTATAGTATTACTGATATACCAGCCAGTCTCTATCCCCCCTCAGATACTATAGTATTACTTCTGATGTACCAACCAGTCTCTATCACCCCTCAGATACTATAGTATTACTGATGTACAACCAGTCTCTATCCCCCTCAGATACTATAGTATTACTACAACCAGTCTCTATCCCCCTCAGATACTATAGTATTACTGATGTACCAACCAGTCTCTATCACCCCTCAGATACTATAGTATTACTGATGTTCCAACCAGTCTCTATCACCCCTCAGATACTATAGTATTACTGATATACCAACCAGTCTCTATCCCCCTCAGATACTATAGTATTACTGATGTACCAACCAGTCTCTATCCCCCTCAGATACTATAGTAATACTGATGTACCAACCAGTCTCTATCACCCCTCAGATACTATAGTATTACTGATGTTCCAACCAGTCTCTATCACCCCTCAGATACTATAGTATTACTGATGTACCAACCAGTCTCTATCACCCCTCAGATACTATAGTATTACTACAACCAGTCTCTATCCCCCCTCAGATACTATAGTATTACTGATGTACCAACCAGTCTCTATCACCCCTCAGATACTATAGTATTACTGATGTTCCAACCAGTCTCTATCCCCCCTCAGATACTATAGTAATACTGATGTACCAACCAGTCTCTATCACCCCTCAGATACTATAGTATTAGTGATGTACCAACCAGTCTCTATCACCCCTCAGATACTATAGTAATACTGATGTACCAACCAGTCTCTATCACCCCTCAGATACTATAGTATTACTACAACCAGTCTCTATCCCCCTCAGATACTATAGTAATACTGATGTACCAACCAGTCTCTATCACCCCTCAGATACTATAGTATTACTGATGTACCAACCAGTCTCTATCCCCCTCAGATACTATAGTATTACTGATGTACCAACCAGTCTCTATCACTCCTCAGATACTATAGTATTACTACAACCAGTCTCTATCCCCCCTCAGATACTATAGTATTACTACAACCAGTCTCTATCACCCCTCAGATACTATAGTATTACTGATGTACCAACCAGTCTCTATCACCCCTCAGATACTATAGTATTACTACAACCAGTCTCTATCACCCCTCAGATACTATAGTATTACTGATGTACCAACCAGTCTCTATCACCCCTCAGATACTATAGTATTACTGATGTACCAACCAGTCTCTATCACTCCTCAGATACTATAGTATTACTACAACCAGTCTCTATCCCCCTCAGATACTATAGTATTGATGTACCAACCAGTCTCTATCACCCCTCAGATACTATAGTATTACTGATGTACCAACCAGTCTCTATCACCCCTCAGATACTATAGTATTACTGATGTACCAACCAGTCTCTATCACCCCTCAGATACTATAGTATTACTACAACCAGTCTCTATCCCCCTCAGATACTATAGTATTACTGATGTACCAACCAGTCTCTATCACCCCTCAGATACTATTGTATTACTGATGTACCAACCAGTCTCTATCACCCCTCAGATACTATAGTATTACTGATGTACCAACCAGTCTCTATCACCCCTCAGATACTATAGTATTACTACAACCAGTCTCTATCCCCCTCAGATACTATAGTATTACTGATGTACCAACCAGTCTCTATCACCCCTCAGATACTATAGTATTACTGATGTACCAACCAGTCTCTATCACTCCTCAGATACTATAGTATTACTACAACCAGTCTCTATCCCCCCTCAGATACTATAGTATTACTGATGTACCAACCAGTCTCTATCACCCCTCAGATACTATAGTATTACTGATGTACCAACCAGTCTCTATCACCCCTCAGATACTATAGTATTACTGATGTACCAACCAGTCTCTATCCCCCTCAGATACTATAGTATTACTTCAACCAGTCTCTATCACCCCTCAGATACTATAGTATTACTGATGTACAACCAGTCTCTATCCCCCCTCAGATACTATAGTATTACTACAACCAGTCTCTATCCCCCCTCAGATACTATAGTATTACTGATGTACCAACCAGTCTCTATCACCCCTCAGATACTATAGTATTACTGATGTTCCAACCAGTCTCTATCACCCCTCAGATACTATAGTATTACTGATATACCAACCAGTCTCTATCCCCCCTCAGATACTATAGTATTACTGATGTACCAACCAGTCTCTATCCCCCCTCAGATACTATAGTAATACTGATGTACCAACCAGTCTCTATCACCCCTCAGATACTATAGTATTACTGATGTTCCAAACAGTCTCTATCACCCCTCAGATACTATAGTATTACTGATGTACCAACCAGTCTCTATCCCCCCTCAGATACTATAGTATTACTGATGTACCAACCAGTCTCTATCACTCCTCAGATACTATAGTATTACTACAACCAGTCTCTATCCCCCCTCAGATACTATAGTATTACTACAACCAGTCTCTATCACCCCTCAGATACTATAGTATTACTGATGTACCAACCAGTCTCTATCACCCCTCAGATACTATAGTATTACTACAACCAGTCTCTATCACCCCTCAGATACTATAGTATTACTGATGTACCAACCAGTCTCTATCACCCCTCAGATACTATAGTATTACTGATGTACCAACCAGTCTCTATCACTCCTCAGATACTATAGTATTACTACAACCAGTCTCTATCCCCCCTCAGATACTATAGTATTACTGATGTACCAACCAGTCTCTATCACCCCTCAGATACTATAGTATTACTGATGTACCAACCAGTCTCTATCACCCCTCAGATACTATAGTATTACTGATGTACCAACCAGTCTCTATCACCCCTCAGATACTATAGTATTACTACAACCAGTCTCTATCCCCCTCAGATACTATAGTATTACTGATGTACCAACCAGTCTCTATCACCCCTCAGATACTATAGTATTACTGATGTACCAACCAGTCTCTATCACCCCTCAGATACTATAGTATTACTGATGTACCAACCAGTCTCTATCACCCCCAGATACTATAGTATTACTACAACCAGTCTCTATCCCCCTCAGATACTATAGTATTACTGATGTACCAACCAGTCTCTATCACCCCTCAGATACTATAGTATTACTGATGTACCAACCAGTCTCTATCACTCCTCAGATACTATAGTATTACTACAACCAGTCTCTATCCCCCTCAGATACTATAGTATTACTGATGTACCAACCAGTCTCTATCACCCCTCAGATACTATAGTATTACTGATGTACCAACCAGTCTCTATCACCCCTCAGATACTATAGTATTACTGATGTACCAACCAGTCTTTATCCCCTCAGATACTATAGTATTACTTCAACCAGTCTCTATCACCCCTCAGATACTATAGTATTACTGATATACCAACCAGTCTCTATCCCCCTCAGATACTATAGTATTACTACAACCAGTCTCTATCCCCCTCAGATACTATAGTATTACTACAACCAGTCTCTATCCCCCTCAGATACTATAGTATTACTGATATACCAGCCAGTCTCTATCACCCCTCAGATACTATAGTATTACTGATGTACCAACCAGTCTCTATCACCCCTCAGATACTATAGTATTACTGATGTACCAACCAGTCTCTATCACCCCTCAGATACTATAGTATTACTGATGTACCAACCAGTCTCTATCCCCCTCAGATACTATAGTATTACTTCAACCAGTCTCTATCACCCCTCAGATACTATAATATTACTGATATACCAACCAGTCTCTATCCCCCTCAGATACTATAGTATTACTACAACCAGTCTCTATCCCCCTCAGATACTATAGTATTACTACAACCAGTCTCTATCCCCTCAGATACTATAGTATTACTGATGTACCAACCAGTCTCTATCACCCCTCATATACTATAGTATTACTGATGTACCAACCAGTCTCTATCCCCCTCAGATACTATAGTATTACTTCTGATGTACCAACCAGTCTCTATCACCCCTTATATACTATAGTATTACTACAACCAGTCTCTATCACCCCTCAGATACTATAGTATTACTGATGTACCAACCAGTCTCTATCACCCCTCAGATACTATAGTATTATTGATGTACCAACCAGTCTCTATCACCCCTCAGATACTATAGTATTATTGATGTACCAACCAGTCTCTATCCCCCTCAGATACTATAGTATTACTGACATACCAGCCAGTCTCTATCCCCCTCAGATACTATAGTATTACTACAACCAGTCTCTATCACCCCTCAGATACTATAGTATTACTGATGTTCCAACCAGTCTCTATCACCCCTCAGATACTATAGTAATACTGATGTACCAACCAGTCTCTATCACCCCTCAGATACTATAGTATTACTGACATACCAGCCAGTCTCTATCCCCCTCAGATACTATAGTATTACTACAACCAGTCTCTATCCCCCTCAGATACTATAGTATTACTGATGTACCAACCAGTCTCTATCACCCCTCAGATACTATAGTATTACTACAACCAGTCTCTATCACCCCTCAGATACTATAGTATTACTGATATACCAACCAGTCTCTATCACCCCTCAGATACTATAGTATTACTGATATACCAACCAGTCTCTATCCCCCTCAGATACTATAGTATTACTGATGTACCAACCAGTCTCTATCCCCCTCAGATACTATAGTAATACTGATGTACCAACCAGTCTCTATCACCCCTCAGATACTATAGTATTACTGATGTTCCAAACAGTCTCTATCACCCCTCAGATACTATAGTATTACTGATGTACCAACCAGTCTCTATCACCCCTCAGATACTATAGTATTACTACAACCAGTCTCTATCACCCCTCAGATACTATAGTATTACTACAACCAGTCTCTATCCCCCTCAGATACTATAGTAATACTGATGTACCAACCAGTCTCTATCACCCCTCAGATACTATAGTATTACTGATGTACCAACCAGTCTCTATCCCCCTCAGATACTATAGTATTACTGATGTACCAACCAGTCTCTATCACTCCTCAGATACTATAGTATTACTACAACCAGTCTCTATCCCCCTCAGATACTATAGTATTACTACAACCAGTCTCTATCACCCTCAGATACTATAGTATTACTGATGTACCAACCAGTCTCTATCACCCCTCAGATACTATAGTATTACTACAACCAGTCTCTATCACCCCTCAGATACTATAGTATTACTGATGTACCAACCAGTCTCTATCACCCCTCAGATACTATAGTATTACTGATGTACCAACCAGTCTCTATCACTCCTCAGATACTATAGTATTACTACAACCAGTCTCTATCCCCCTCAGATACTATAGTATTACTGATGTACCAACCAGTCTCTATCACCCCTCAGATACTATAGTATTACTGATGTACCAACCAGTCTCTATCACCCCTCAGATACTATAGTATTACTGATGTACCAACCAGTCTCTATCACCCCTCAGATACTATAGTATTACTACAACCAGTCTCTATCCCCCTCAGATACTATAGTATTACTGATGTACCAACCAGTCTCTATCACCCCTCAGATACTATAGTATTACTGATGTACCAACCAGTCTCTATCACCCCTCAGATACTATAGTATTACTGATGTACCAACCAGTCTCTATCACCCCCAGATACTATAGTATTACTACAACCAGTCTCTATCCCCCTCAGATACTATAGTATTACTGATGTACCAACCAGTCTCTATCACCCCTCAGATACTATAGTATTACTGATGTACCAACCAGTCTCTATCACTCCTCAGATACAATAGTATTACTACAACCAGTCTCTATCCCCCTCAGATACTATAGTATTACTGATGTACCAACCAGTCTCTATCACCCCTCAGATACTATAGTATTACTGATGTACCAACCAGTCTCTATCACCCCTCAGATACTATAGTATTACTGATGTACCAACCAGTCTCTATCCCCCTCAGATACTATAGTATTACTTCAACCAGTCTCTATCACCCCTCAGATACTATAGTATTACTGATATACCAACCAGTCTCTATCCCCCTCAGATACTATAGTATTACTACAACCAGTCTCTATCCCCCCTCAGATACTATAGTATTACTACAACCAGTCTCTATCCCCCTCAGATACTATAGTATTACTGATATACCAGCCAGTCTCTATCACCCCTCAGATACTATAGTATTACTGATGTACCAACCAGTCTCTATCACCCCTCAGATACTATAGTATTACTGATGTACCAACCAGTCTCTATCACCCCTCAGATACTATAGTATTACTGATGTACCAACCAGTCTCTATCCCCCTCAGATACTATAGTATTACTTCAACCAGTCTCTATCACCCCTCAGATACTATAATATTACTGATATACCAACCAGTCTCTATCCCCTCAGATACTATAGTATTACTACAACCAGTCTCTATCCCCCTCAGATACTATAGTATTACTACAACCAGTCTCTATCCCCCTCAGATACTATAGTATTACTGATGTACCAACCAGTCTCTATCACCCCTCATATACTATAGTATTACTGATGTACCAAACAGTCTCTATCCCCCTCAGATACTATAGTATTACTTCTGATGTACCAACCAGTCTCTATCACCCCTCATATACTATAGTATTACTACAACCAGTCTCTATCACCCCTCAGATACTATAGTATTACTGATGTACCAACCAGTCTCTATCACCCCTCAGATACTATAGTATTATTGATGTACCAACCAGTCTCTATCACCCCTCAGATACTATAGTATTATTGATGTACCAACCAGTCTCTATCCCCCTCAGATACTATAGTATTACTGACATACCAGCCAGTCTCTATCCCCCTCAGATACTATAGTATTACTACAACCAGTCTCTATCACCCCTCAGATACTATAGTATTACTACAACCAGTCTCTATCCCCCTCAGATACTATAGTATTACTACAACCAGTCTCTATCCCCCTCAGATACTATAGTATTACTGATATACCAGCCAGTCTCTATCACCCCTCAGATACTATAGTATTACTGATGTACCAACCAGTCTCTATCACCCCTCAGATACTATAGTATTACTGATGTACCAACCAGTCTCTATCCCCCTCAGATACTATAGTATTACTTCAACCAGTCTCTATCACCCCTCAGATACTATAATATTACTGATATACCAACCAGTCTCTATCCCCCTCAGATACTATAGTATTAGGACAACCAGTCTCTATCCCCTCAGATACTATAGTATTACTACAACCAGTCTCTATCCCCTCAGATACTATAGTATTACTGATGTACCAACCAGTCTCTATCACCCCTCATATACTATAGTATTACTGATGTACCAACCAGTCTCTATCCCCCTCAGATACTATAGTATTACTTCTGATGTACCAACCAGTCTCTATCACCCCTTATATACTATAGTATTACTACAACCAGTCTCTATCACCCCTCAGATACTATAGTATTACTGATGTACCAACCAGTCTCTATCACCCCTCAGATACTATAGTATTATTGATGTACCAACCAGTCTCTATCACCCCTCAGATACTATAGTATTATTGATGTACCAACCAGTCTCTATCCCCCCTCAGATACTATAGTATTACTGACATACCAGCCAGTCTCTATCCCCCCTCAGATACTATAGTATTACTACAACCAGTCTCTATCACCCCTCAGATACTATAGTATTACTGATATACCAACCAGTCTCTATCCCCCTCAGATACTATAGTATTACTACAACCAGTCTCTATCCCCCCTCAGATACTATAGTATTACTACAACCAGTCTCTATCCCCCTCAGATACTATAGTATTACTGATATACCAGCCAGTCTCTATCACCCCTCAGATACTATAGTATTACTGATGTACCAACCAGTCTCTATCACCCTCAGATACTATAGTATTACTGATGTACCAACCAGTCTCTATCACCCCTCAGATACTATAGTATTACTGATGTACCAACCAGTCTCTATCCCCCTCAGATACTATAGTATTACTTCAACCAGTCTCTATCACCCTCAGATACTATAATATTACTGATATACCAACCAGTCTCTATCCCCCTCAGATACTATAGTATTACTACAACCAGTCTCTATCCCCCTCAGATACTATAGTATTACTACAACCAGTCTCTATCCCCCTCAGATACTATAGTATTACTGATGTACCAACCAGTCTCTATCACCCCTCATATACTATAGTATTACTGATGTACCAACCAGTCTCTATCCCCCTCAGATACTATAGTATTACTTCTGATGTACCAACCAGTCTCTATCACCCCTTATATACTATAGTATTACTACAACCAGTCTCTATCACCCCTCAGATACTATATTATTACTGATGTACCAACCAGTCTCTATCACCCCTCAGATACTATAGTATTATTGATGTACCAACCAGTCTCTATCACCCCTCAGATACTATAGTATTATTGATGTACCAACCAGTCTCTATCCCCCCTCAGATACTATAGTATTACTGACATACCAGCCAGTCTCTATCCCCCCTCAGATACTATAGTATTACTACAACCAGTCTCTATCACCCCTCAGATACTATAGTATTACTGATGTTCCAACCAGTCTCTATCACCCCTCAGATACTATAGTAATACTGATGTACCAACCAGTCTCTATCACCCCTCAGATACTATAGTATTACTGACATACCAGCCAGTCTCTATCCCCCCTCAGATACTATAGTATTACTACAACCAGTCTCTATCCCCCCTCAGATACTATAGTATTACTGATGTACCAACCAGTCTCTATCACCCCTCAGATACTATAGTATTACTACAACCAGTCTCTATCACCCCTCAGATACTATAGTATTACTGATATACCAACCAGTCTCTATCACCCCTCAGATACTATAGTATTACTGATATACCAACCAGTCTCTATCCCCCCTCAGATACTATAGTATTACTGATGTACCAACCAGTCTCTATCCCCCCTCAGATACTATAGTAATACTGATGTACCAACCAGTCTCTATCACCCCTCAGATACTATAGTATTACTGATGTTCCAAACAGTCTCTATCACCCCTCAGATACTATAGTATTACTGATGTACCAACCAGTCTCTATCACCCCTCAGATACTATAGTATTACTACAACCAGTCTCTATCACCCCTCAGATACTATAGTATTACTACAACCAGTCTCTATCCCCCCTCAGATACTATAGTAATACTGATGTACCAACCAGTCTCTATCACCCCTCAGATACTATAGTATTACTGATGTACCAACCAGTCTCTATCCCCCCTCAGATACTATAGTATTACTGATGTACCAACCAGTCTCTATCACTCCTCAGATACTATAGTATTACTACAACCAGTCTCTATCCCCCCTCAGATACTATAGTATTACTACAACCAGTCTCTATCACCCCTCAGATACTATAGTATTACTGATGTACCAACCAGTCTCTATCACCCCTCAGATACTATAGTATTACTACAACCAGTCTCTATCACCCCTCAGATACTATAGTATTACTGATGTACCAACCAGTCTCTATCACCCCTCAGATACTATAGTATTACTGATGTACCAACCAGTCTCTATCACTCCTCAGATACTATAGTATTACTACAACCAGTCTCTATCCCCCTCAGATACTATAGTATTACTGATGTACCAACCAGTCTCTATCACCCCTCAGATACTATAGTATTACTGATGTACCAACCAGTCTCTATCACCCCTCAGATACTATAGTATTACTGATGTACCAACCAGTCTCTATCACCCCTCAGATACTATAGTATTACTACAACCAGTCTCTATCCCCCTCAGATACTATAGTATTACTGATGTACCAACCAGTCTCTATCACCCCTCAGATACTATAGTATTACTGATGTACCAACCAGTCTCTATCACCCCTCAGATACTATAGTATTACTGATGTACCAACCAGTCTCTATCACCCCCAGATACTATAGTATTACTACAACCAGTCTCTATCCCCCTCAGATACTATAGTATTACTGATGTACCAACCAGTCTCTATCACCCCTCAGATACTATAGTATTACTGATGTACCAATCAGTCTCTATCACTCCTCAGATACAATAGTATTACTACAACCAGTCTCTATCCCCCTCAGATACTATAGTATTACTGATGTACCAACCAGTCTCTATCACCCCTCAGATACTATAGTATTACTGATGTACCAACCAGTCTCTATCACCCCTCAGATACTATAGTATTACTGATGTACCAACCAGTCTCTATCCCCCTCAGATACTATAGTATTACTTCAACCAGTCTCTATCACCCCTCAGATACTATAGTATTACTGATATACCAACCAGTCTCTATCCCCCTCAGATACTATAGTATTACTACAACCAGTCTCTATCCCCCCTCAGATACTATAGTATTACTACAACCAGTCTCTATCCCCCTCAGATACTATAGTATTACTGATATACCAGCCAGTCTCTATCACCCCTCAGATACTATAGTATTACTGATGTATCAACCAGTCTCTATCACCCCTCAGATACTATAGTATTACTGATGTACCAACCAGTCTCTATCACCCCTCAGATACTATAGTATTACTGATGTACCAACCAGTCTCTATCCCCTCAGATACTATAGTATTACTTCAACCAGTCTCTATCACCCCTCAGATACTATAATATTACTGATATACCAACCAGTCTCTCTATCCCCCTCAGATACTATAGTATTACTACAACCAGTCTCTATCCCCCTCAGATACTATAGTATTACTACAACCAGTCTCTATCCCCCTCAGATACTATAGTATTACTGATGTACCAACCAGTCTCTATCACCCCTCATATACTATAGTATTACTGATGTACCAAACAGTCTCTATCCCCCTCAGATACTATAGTATTACTTCTGATGTACCAACCAGTCTCTATCACCCCTCATATACTATAGTATTACTACAACCAGTCTCTATCACCCCTCAGATACTATAGTATTACTGATGTACCAACCAGTCTCTATCACCCCTCAGATACTATAGTATTATTGATGTACCAACCAGTCTCTATCACCCCTCAGATACTATAGTATTATTGATGTACCAACCAGTCTCTATCCCCCCTCAGATACTATAGTATTACTGACATACCAGCCAGTCTCTATCCCCCCTCAGATACTATAGTATTACTACAACCAGTCTCTATCACCCCTCAGATACTATAGTATTACTGATGTTCCAACCAGTCTCTATCACCCCTCAGATACTATAGTAATACTGATGTACCAACCAGTCTCTATCACCCCTCAGATACTATAGTATTACTGACATACCAGCCAGTCTCTATCCCCCTCAGATACTATAGTATTACTACAACCAGTCTCTATCCCCCCTCAGATACTATAGTATTACTGATGTACCAACCAGTCTCTATCACCCCTCAGATACTATAGTATTACTACAACCAGTCTCTATCACCCCTCAGATACTATAGTATTACTGATATACCAACCAGTCTCTATCACCCCTCAGATACTATAGTATTACTGATATACCAGCCAGTCTCTATCCCCCCTCAGATACTATAGTATTACTGATGTACCAACCAGTCTCTATCACCCCTCATATACTATAGTATTACTGATGTACCAACCAGTCTCTATCCCCCCTCAGATACTATAGTATTACTTCTGATGTACCAACCAGTCTCTATCACCCCTCATATACTATAGTATTACTACAACCAGTCTCTATCACCCCTCAGATACTATAGTATTACTGATGTTCCAACCAGTCTCTATCACCCCTCAGATACTATAGTAATACTGATGTACCAACCAGTCTCTATCACCCCTCAGATACTATAGTATTACTGATGTATCAACCAGTCTCTATCCCCCCTCAGATACTATAGTATTACTACAACCAGTCTCTATCCCCCTCAGATACTATAGTATTACTGATGTACCAACCAGTCTCTATCACCCCTCAGATACTATAGTATTACTACAACCAGTCTCTATCACCCCTCAGATACTATAGTATTACTGATATACCAACCAGTCTCTATCACCCCTCAGATACTATAGTATTACTGATATACCAGCCAGTCTCTATCCCCCTCAGATACTATAGTATTACTGATGTACCAACCAGTCTCTATCACCCCTCAGATACTATAGTATTACTACAACCAGTCTCTATCCCCCTCAGATACTATAGTATTACTGATGTACCAACCAGTCTCTATCACCCCTCAGATACTATAGTATTACTGATGTACCAACCAGTCTCTATCCCCCTCAGATACTATAGTATTACTGATGTACCAACCAGTCTCTATCACCCCTCAGATACTATAGTATTACTGATGTACCAACCAGTCTCTATCACTCCTCAGATACTATAGTAATACTACAACCAGTCTCTATCCCCCTCAGATACTATAGTATTACTACAACCAGTCTCTATCACCTCTCAGATACTATAGTATTACTGATGTCCCAACCAGTCTCTATCACCCCTCAGATACTATAGTATTACTGATGTACCAATCAGTCTCTATCACTCCTCAGATACTATAGTATTACTACAACCAGTCTCTATCACCCCTCAGATACTATAGTATTACTACAACCAGTCTCTATCCCCCTCAGATACTATAGTATTACTACAACCAGTCTCTATCACCTCTCAGATACTATAGTATTACTACAACTAGTCTCTATCACCCCTCAGATACTATAGTATTACTACAACCAGTCTCTATCACCCCTCAGATACTATAGTATTACTGATGTACCAACCAGTCTCTATCACCCCTCAGATACTATAGTACTACTGATGTACCAACCAGTCTCTATCACCCCTCAGATACTATAGTATTACTACAACCAGTCTCTATCACCCCTCATATGCTATAGTATTACTGATATACCAACCAGTCTCTATCACCCCTCAGATACTATAGTATTACTTCTGATGTATCATGTCTCAATGTTCCAAGTTTAACCCAGAATCCAACAATATGAACAATTACAGGCTACAGGTTAATTACAGGCTACAGGTTAATTAATTAATTAATTACAGGCTCGTTTAAACATGCGGATGCATACATACAAACACACACTTGATCTCTCTCTTCTCTTACCCCTCTCTCTCTTCTCTCACCCCTCTCTCTCTCTTCTCTCACCCCTCTCTCTCCTCTCTCTCTCTCCTCACTCTCCCTCTCTCCCCTCTCTCTCCCTCTCTCCCTCTCTCTCCCTCTCTCTCCCTCTCTCCCCACTCTCTCCCTCTCTCCTCTCTCTCTCGCCCCTCTCTCTCTCTCACCCCTCTCTCTCTCTCCCCTCTCTCTCTCTCTCCCCTCTCTCTCTCTCCCCTCTCTCTCTCTCTCGCCCCTCTCTCTCTCTCGCCCCCTCTCTCTCTCTCGCCCCCCCCTCTCTCTCTCGACCCCCTCTCTCTCTCTCGCCCCCCTCTCTCTCTCTCTCTGTCTTCATGTTTATCTTTGTCTACATGTTTATCTTTGTCTATATGTTTATCTTTGTCTACATGTTTATCTTTGTCTACATGTTTATCTTTGTCTACATGTTTATCTTTGTCTACATGTTTATCTTTGTCTACATGTTTATCTTTGTCTACATGTTTATCTTTGTCTACATGTACCATGTTTACCATGTTTATCTACAGTACCAGTTAAAAGTTTGGACACACACACTCATTCAAGGGATTTTTCTTTACTTGTACTATTTTTTTAGCTGGCGATACATATTTCACCCCGTTACCATAAGTAGATACTATTCTAAATTGACCATAATTAGTCTGATGTTTACAATGAAAGAATCAGGTTGCAGCTATATGTGTTTTCCTGTGATACAAGGCCACAGATCTTAGAAAATAGTCAAGATATGATGTGTGTGATATTTTTTACGTGATTTAATGAGAATATATTTTCTTTATGTCTTCACTATTCATCTGCTATGTAGAAAATAGTAAAAAAAATAAAGATTTTTTTTTACCTTTGTTTAACTAGGCAAGTGAGTTAAGAACAAATTCTTATTTTTCAATGACGGTCTAGGAACAGTGGGTTAACTGGTCTAGGAACAGTGGGTTAACTGGTCTAGGAACAGTGGGTTAACTGGTCTAGGAACAGTGGGTTAACTGGTCTAGGAACAGTGGGTTAACTGGTCTAGGAACAGTGGTTTAGCTGGTCTAGGAACAGTGGGGTTAACTGGTCTAGGAACAGTGGGTTAACTGGTCTAGGAACAGTGGGTTAACTGGTCTAGGAACAGTGGGTTAACTGGTCTAGGAACAGTGGGTTAACTGGTCTAGGAACAGTGGGTTAACTGGTCTAGGAACAGTGGGTTAACTGGTCTAGGAACAGTGGGTTAACTGGTCTAGGAACAGTGGGTTAACTGGTCTAGGAACAGTGGGTTAACTGGTCTAGGAACAGTGGGTTAACTGGTCTAGGAACAGTGGGGTTAACTGGTCTAGGAACAGTGGGTTAACTGGTCTAGGAACAGTGGTTTAGCTGGTCTAGGAACAGTGGGGTTAACTGGTCTAGGAACAGTGGGTTAACTGGTCTAGGAACAGTGGGTTAACTGGTCTAGGAACAGTGGGTTA
The DNA here is from genome assembly GCF_036934945.1 of Oncorhynchus masou masou. Classification (NCBI taxonomy): domain Eukaryota; kingdom Metazoa; phylum Chordata; class Actinopteri; order Salmoniformes; family Salmonidae; genus Oncorhynchus; species Oncorhynchus masou. The sequence goes on from NW_027012353.1 coordinate 347,745, forward strand.
ACTGGTCTAGGAACAGTGGGTTAACTGGTCTAGGAACAGTGGGTTAACTGGTCTAGGAACAGTTGGTTACCTGGTCTAGGAACAGTGGGTTAACTGGTCTAGGAACAGTGGGTTAACTGGTCTAGGAACAGTGGGTTAACTGGTCTAGGAACAGTGGGTTAACTGGTCTAGGAACAGTGGGTTAACTGGTCTAGGAACAGTTGGTTACCTGGTCTAGGAACAGTTGGTTAACTGGTCTAGGAACAGTGGGTTAACTGGTCTAGGAACAGTGGGTTAACTGGTCTAGGAACAGTGGGTTACCTGGTCTAGGAACAGTGGGTTAACTGGTCTAGGAACAGTGGGTTAACTGGTCTAGGAACAGTTGGTTACCTGGTATAGGAACAGTGGTTTAGCTGGTCTAGGAACAGTTGGTTGCCTGGTCTAGGAACAGTGGTTTAGCTGGTCTAGGAACAGTGGGTTAACTGGTCTAGGAACAGTGGGTTAACTGGTCTAGGAACAGTGGGTTAACTGGTCTAGGAACAGTGGGTTAACTGGTCTAGGAACAGTGGGTTAACTGGTCTAGGAACAGTGGGTTAACTGGTCTAGGAACAGTGGGTTAACTGGTCTAGGAACAGTGGGTTAACTGGTCTAGGAACAGTTGGTTACCTGGTCTAGGAACAGTTGGTTACCTGGTCTAGGAACAGTGGGTTAACTGCCTGTTCAGGGGCAGAACGACAGATTTGTACCTTGTCAGCTCGAGGATTCGATCTTGCAACCTTTTGGTTACGAGGAGGGGGGGGGGGGGGTGATATATTTATATTCTTCAGTGGGGGCAAAGAAATTCAAAAGGGTTGATGGTTTTAATTAACAGTCATTTTGATCCAAATCCAAATGTGTATATAGTCCCAACAGATCCTCAAGGTAGATGGATGATTTTACATGGAGGTTTAATATCCTGACCTAGTGAGATATACATGGAGGTTTAATACCCTGACCTAGTGAGATATACATGGAGGTTTAATACCCTGACCTAGTGAGATATACATGGAGGAGGTTTAATACCCTGACCTAGTGAGATATAAATGGAGGAGGTTTAATACCCTGACCTTGTGAGATATACATGGAGGAGGTTTAATATCCTGACCTAGTGAGATATACATGGAGGAGGTTTAATACCCTGACCTAGTGAGATATACATGGAGGAGGTTTAATACCCTGACCTAGTGAGATATAAATGGAGGAGGTTTAATACCCTGACCTTGTGAGATATACATGGAGGAGGTTTAATACCCTGACCTAGTGAGATATACATGGAGGAGGTTTAATACCCTGACCTAGTGAGATATACATGGAGGTTTAATATCCTTACCTAGTGAGATATACATGGAGGAGGTTTTATACCCTGACCTAGTGAGATATACATGGAGGTTTAATATCCTGACCTAGTGAGATATACATGGAGGTTTAATACCCTGACCTAGTGAGATATACATGGAGGAGGTTTAATACCCTGACCTAGTGAGATATACATGGAGGAGGTTTAATATCCTGACCTAGTGAGATATACATGGAGGTTTAATATCCTGACCTAGTGAGATATACATGGAGGTTTAATACCCTGATCTAGTGAGATATACATGGAGGAGGTTTAATATCCTGACCTAGTGAGATATATGGAGGAGGTTTAATATCCTGACCTAGTGAGATATACATGGAGGTTTAATATCCTGACCTAGTGAGATATACATGGAGGAGGTTTAATATCCTGACCTAGTGAGATATACATGGAGGAGGTTTAATATCCTGACCTAGTGAGATATACATGGAGGAGGTTTAATATCCTGACCTAGTGAGATATACATGGAGGAGGTTTAATACCCTGACCTAGTGAGATATACATGGAGGAGGTTTAATATCCTGACCTAGTGAGATATACATGGAGGAGGTTTAATATCCTGACCTAGTGAGATATACATGGAGGAGGTTTAATACCTGACCTAGTGAGATATACATGGAGGAGGTTTAATACCCTGACCTAGTGAGATATACATGGAGGAGGTTTAATACCCTGACCTAGTGAGATATACATGGAGGAGGTTTAATACCCTGACCTAGTGAGATATACATGGAGGAGGTTTAATACCCTGACCTAGTGAGATATACATGGATGAGGTTTAATATCCTGACCTAGTGAGATATACATGGAGGTTTAATACCCTGACCTAGTGAGATATACATGGAGGAGGTTTAATACCCTGACCTAGTGAGATATACATGGAGGTTTAATACCCTGACCTAGTGAGATATACATGGAGGAGGTTTAATATCCTGACCTAGTGAGATATACATGGAGGAGGTTTAATACCCTGACCTAGTGAGATATACATGGAGGAGGTTTAATATCCTGACCTAGTGAGATATACATGGATGTTTAATACCCTGACCTAGTGAGATATACATGGAGGAGGTTTAATATCCTGACCTAGTGAGATATACATGGAGGAGGTTTAATATCCTGACCTAGTGAGATATACATGGAGGAGGTTTAATACCCTGACCTAGTGAGATATACATGGAGGAGGTTTAATATCCTGACCTAGTGAGATATACATGGAGGAGGTTTAATACCCTGACCTAGTGAGATATACATGGAGGAGGTTTAATACCCTGACCTAGTGAGATATACATGGAGGAGGTTTAATACCCTGACCTAGTGAGATATACATGGAGGAGGTTTAATACCCTGACCTAGTGAGATATACATGGAGGAGGTTTAATACCCTGACCTAGTGAGATATACATGGATGAGGTTTAATATCCTGACCTAGTGAGATATACATGGAGGTTTAATACCCTGACCTAGTGAGATATACATGGAGGAGGTTTAATACCCTGACCTAGTGAGATATACATGGAGGTTTAATACCCTGACCTAGTGAGATATACATGGAGGAGGTTTAATATCCTGACCTAGTGAGATATACATGGAGGAGGTTTAATACCCTGACCTAGTGAGATATACATGGAGGAGGTTTAATATCCTGACCTAGTGAGATATACATGGATGTTTAATACCCTGACCTAGTGAGATATACATGGAGGAGGTTTAATATCCTGACCTAGTGAGATATACATGGAGGAGGTTTAATATCCTGACCTAGTGAGATATACATGGAGGAGGTTTAATACCCTGACCTAGTGAGATATACATGGAGGAGGTTTAATATCCTGACCTAGTGAGATATACATGGAGGTTTAATATCCTGACCTAGTGAGATATACATGGAGGAGGTTTAATACCCTAACCTAGTGAGATATACATGGAGGAGGTTTAATACCTGACCTAGTGAGATATACATGGAGGAGGTTTAATACCCTGACCTAGTGAGATATACATGGAGGAGGTTTAATATCCTGACCTAGTGAGGTATACATGGAGGAGGTTTCATATCCTGACATAGTGAGATATACATGGAGGAGGTTTAATATCCTGACCTAGTGAGATATACATGGAGGTTTAATACCCTGACCTAGTGAGATATACATGGAGGAGGTTTAATACCCTGACCTAGTGAGATATACATGGAGGAGGTTTAATACCCTGACCTAGTGAGATATACATGGAGGTTTAATACCCTGACCTAGTGAGATCTACATGGAGGTTTAATACCCTGACCTAGTGAGATATACATGGAGGAGGTTTAATACCCTGACCTAGTGAGATCTACATGGATGTTTAATACCCTGACCTAGTGAGATATACATGGAGGAGGTTTAATATCCTGACCTAGTGAGATATACATGGAGGTGTAATATCCTGACCTAGTGAGATATACATGGAGGTTTAATACCCTGACCTAGTGAGATCTACATGGAGGAGGTTTAATACCCTGACCTAGTGAGATATACATGGAGGAGGTTTAATATCCTGACCTAGTGAGATATACATGGAGGTTTAATACCCTGACCTAGTGAGATATACATGGAGGAGGTTTAATATCCTGACCTAGTGAGATATACATGGATGAGGTTTAATACCCTGACCTAGTGAGATATACATGGAGGAGGTTTAATATCCTGACCTAGTGAGATATACATGGAGGAGGTTTAATATCCTGACCTAGTGAGATATACATGGAGGAGTTTTAATATCCTGACCTAGTGAGATATACATGGAGGAGGTTTAATATCCTGACCTAGTGAGATATACATGGAGGAGGTTTAATATCCTGACCTAGTGAGATATACATGGAGGAGGTTTAATATCCTGACCTAGTGAGATATACATGGAGGAGGTTTAATATCCTGACCTAGTGAGATATACATGGAGGAGGTTTAATATCCTGACCTAGTGAGATATACATGGAGGAGTTTTAATATCCTGACCTAGTGAGATATACATGGAGGAGGTTTAATATCCTGACCTAGTGAGATATACATGGAGGAGGTTTAATATCCTGACCTAGTGAGATATACATGGAGGAGGTTTAATATCCTGACCTAGTGAGATATACATGGAGGAGGTTTAATATCCTGACCTAGTGAGATATACATGGAGGAGGTTTAATATCCTGACCTAGTGAGATATACATGAAGGAGGTTTAATATCCTGACCTAGTGAGATATACATGGAGGTTTAATACCCTGACCTAGTGAGATATACATGGAGGAGGTTTAATACCCTGACCTAGTGAGATATACATGGAGGAGGTTTAATACCCTGACCTAGTGAGATATACATGGAGGAGGTTTAATACCCTGACCTAGTGAGATATACATGGAGGAGGTTTAATACCCTGACCTAGTGAGATATACATGGAGGTTTAATATCCTGACCTAGTGAGATATACATGGAGGTTTAATACCCTGACCTAGTGAGATATACATGGAGGAGGTTTAATATCCTGACCTAGTGAGATATACATGGAGGAGGTTTAATACCCTGACCTAGTGAGATATACATGGAGGAGGTTTAATACCCTGACCTAGTGAGATATACATGGAGGAGGTTTAATATCCTGACCTAGTGAGATATACATGGAGGAGGTTTAATACCCTGACCTAGTGAGATATACATGGAGGTTTAATACCCTGACCTAGTGAGATATACATGGAGGAGGTTTAATACCCTGACCTAGTGAGATATACATGGAGGAGGTTTAATATCCTGACCTAGTGAGATATACATGGAGGAGGTTTAATACCCTGACCTAGTGAGATATACATGGAGGAGGTTTAATACCCTGACCTAGTGAGATATACATGGAGGAGGTTTAATATCCTGACCTAGTGAGATATACATGGAGGAGGTTTAATACCCTGACCTAGTGAGATATACATGGAGGTTTAATACCCTGACCTAGTGAGATATACATGGAGGAGGTTTAATACCCTGACCTAGTGAGATATACATGGAGGAGGTTTAATACCCTGACCTAGTGAGATATACATGGAGGTTTAATATCCTGACCTAGTGAGATATACATGGAGGTTTAATACCCTGACCTAGTGAGATATACATGGAGGTTTAATACCCTGACCTAGTGAGATATACATGGAGGAGGTTTAATACCCTGACCTAGTGAGATATACATGGAGGTTTAATATCCTGACCTAGTGAGATATACATGGAGGAGGTTTAATATCCTGACCTAGTGAGATATACATGGAGGTTTAATATCCTGACCTAGTGAGATATACATGGAGGAGGTTTAATATCCTGACCTAGTGAGGTATACATGGAGGTTTAATACCCTGACCTAGTGAGATATACATGGAGGAGGTTTAATACCCTGACCTAGTGAGGTATACATGGAGGTTTAATACCCTGACCTAGTGAGATATACATGGAGGAGGTTTAATATCCTGACCTAGTGAGATATACATGGAGGTTTAATATCCTGACCTAGTGAGATATACATGGAGGAGGTTTAATATCCTGACCTAGTGAGATATACATGGAGGAGGTTTAATATCCTGACCTAGTGAGATATACATGGAGGAGGTTTAATACCCTGACCTAGTGAGATATACATGGAGGAGGTTTAATACCCTGACCTAGTGAGATATACATGGATGAGGTTTAATATCCTGACCTAGTGAGATATACATGGAGGTTTAATACCCTGACCTAGTGAGATATACATGGAGGAGGTTTAATACCCTGACCTAGTGAGATATACATGGAGGTTTAATACCCTGACCTAGTGAGATATACATGGAGGAGGTTTAATATCCTGACCTAGTGAGATATACATGGAGGAGGTTTAATACCCTGACCTAGTGAGATATACATGGAGGAGGTTTAATATCCTGACCTAGTGAGATATACATGGATGTTTAATACCCTGACCTAGTGAGATATACATGGAGGAGGTTTAATATCCTGACCTAGTGAGATATACATGGAGGAGGTTTAATATCCTGACCTAGTGAGATATACATGGAGGAGGTTTAATACCCTGACCTAGTGAGATATACATGGAGGAGGTTTAATATCCTGACCTAGTGAGATATACATGGAGGAGGTTTAATACCCTGACCTAGTGAGATATACATGGAGGAGGTTTAATACCCTGACCTAGTGAGATATACATGGAGGAGGTTTAATACCCTGACCTAGTGAGATATACATGGAGGAGGTTTAATACCCTGACCTAGTGAGATATACATGGAGGAGGTTTAATACCCTGACCTAGTGAGATATACATGGATGAGGTTTAATATCCTGACCTAGTGAGATATACATGGAGGTTTAATACCCTGACCTAGTGAGATATACATGGAGGAGGTTTAATACCCTGACCTAGTGAGATATACATGGAGGTTTAATACCCTGACCTAGTGAGATATACATGGAGGAGGTTTAATATCCTGACCTAGTGAGATATACATGGAGGAGGTTTAATACCCTGACCTAGTGAGATATACATGGAGGAGGTTTAATATCCTGACCTAGTGAGATATACATGGATGTTTAATACCCTGACCTAGTGAGATATACATGGAGGAGGTTTAATATCCTGACCTAGTGAGATATACATGGAGGAGGTTTAATATCCTGACCTAGTGAGATATACATGGAGGAGGTTTAATACCCTGACCTAGTGAGATATACATGGAGGAGGTTTAATATCCTGACCTAGTGAGATATACATGGAGGTTTAATATCCTGACCTAGTGAGATATACATGGAGGAGGTTTAATACCCTAACCTAGTGAGATATACATGGAGGAGGTTTAATACCCTGACCTAGTGAGATATACATGGAGGAGGTTTAATACCCTGACCTAGTGAGATATACATGGAGGAGGTTTAATATCCTGACCTAGTGAGGTATACATGGAGGAGGTTTCATATCCTGACATAGTGAGATATACATGGAGGAGGTTTAATATCCTGACCTAGTGAGATATACATGGAGGTTTAATACCTGACCTAGTGAGATATACATGGAGGAGGTTTAATACCCTGACCTAGTGAGATATACATGGAGGAGGTTTAATACCCTGACCTAGTGAGATATACATGGAGGTTTAATACCCTGACCTAGTGAGATCTACATGGAGGTTTAATACCCTGACCTAGTGAGATATACATGGAGGAGGTTTAATACCTGACCTAGTGAGATCTACATGGATGTTTAATACCCTGACCTAGTGAGATATACATGGAGGAGGTTTAATATCCTGACCTAGTGAGATATACATGGAGGTGTAATATCCTGACCTAGTGAGATATACATGGAGGTTTAATACCCTGACCTAGTGAGATCTACATGGAGGAGGTTTAATACCCTGACCTAGTGAGATATACATGGAGGAGGTTTAATATCCTGACCTAGTGAGATATACATGGAGGTTTAATACCCTGACCTAGTGAGATATACATGGAGGAGGTTTAATATCCTGACCTAGTGAGATATACATGGATGAGGTTTAATACCCTGACCTAGTGAGATATACATGGAGGAGGTTTAATATCCTGACCTAGTGAGATATACATGGAGGAGGTTTAATATCCTGACCTAGTGAGATATACATGGAGGAGTTTTAATATCCTGACCTAGTGAGATATACATGGAGGAGGTTTAATATCCTGACCTAGTGAGATATACATGGAGGAGGTTTAATATCCTGACCTAGTGAGATATACATGGAGGAGGTTTAATATCCTGACCTAGTGAGATATACATGGAGGAGGTTTAATATCCTGACCTAGTGAGATATACATGGAGGAGGTTTAATATCCTGACCTAGTGAGATATACATGGAGGAGTTTTAATATCCTGACCTAGTGAGATATACATGGAGGAGGTTTAATATCCTGACCTAGTGAGATATACATGGAGGAGGTTTAATATCCTGACCTAGTGAGATATACATGGAGGAGGTTTAATATCCTGACCTAGTGAGATATACATGGAGGAGGTTTAATATCCTGACCTAGTGAGATATACATGGAGGAGGTTTAATATCCTGACCTAGTGAGATATACATGAAGGAGGTTTAATATCCTGACCTAGTGAGATATACATGGAGGTTTAATACCCTGACCTAGTGAGATATACATGGAGGAGGTTTAATACCCTGACCTAGTGAGATATACATGGAGGAGGTTTAATACCCTGACCTAGTGAGATATACATGGAGGAGGTTTAATACCCTGACCTAGTGAGATATACATGGAGGAGGTTTAATACCCTGACCTAGTGAGATATACATGGAGGTTTAATATCCTGACCTAGTGAGATATACATGGAGGTTTAATACCCTGACCTAGTGAGATATACATGGAGGAGGTTTAATACCCTGACCTAGTGAGATATACATGGAGGAGGTTTAATACCCTGACCTAGTGAGATATACATGGAGGAGGTTTAATACCCTGACCTAGTGAGATATACATGGAGGAGGTTTAATATCCTGACCTAGTGAGATATACATGGAGGAGGTTTAATACCCTGACCTAGTGAGATATACATGGAGGTTTAATACCCTGACCTAGTGAGATATACATGGAGGAGGTTTAATACCCTGACCTAGTGAGATATACATGGAGGAGGTTTAATATCCTGACCTAGTGAGATATACATGGAGGAGGTTTAATACCCTGACCTAGTGAGATATACATGGAGGAGGTTTAATACCCTGACCTAGTGAGATATACATGGAGGAGGTTTAATATCCTGACCTAGTGAGATATACATGGAGGAGGTTTAATACCCTGACCTAGTGAGATATACATGGAGGTTTAATACCCTGACCTAGTGAGATATACATGGAGGAGGTTTAATACCCTGACCTAGTGAGATATACATGGAGGAGGTTTAATACCCTGACCTAGTGAGATATACATGGAGGTTTAATATCCTGACCTAGTGAGATATACATGGAGGTTTAATACCCTGACCTAGTGAGATATACATGGAGGAGGTTTAATACCCTGACCTAGTGAGATATACATGGAGGAGGTTTAATACCCTGACCTAGTGAGATATACATGGAGGTTTAATATCCTGACCTAGTGAGATATACATGGAGGAGGTTTAATATCCTGACCTAGTGAGATATACATGGAGGTTTAATATCCTGACCTAGTGAGATATACATGGAGGAGGTTTAATATCCTGACCTAGTGAGGTATACATGGAGGAGGTTTAATACCCTGACCTAGTGAGGTATACATGGAGGTTTAATACCCTGACCTAGTGAGATATACATGGAGGAGGTTTAATATCCTGACCTAGTGAGATATACATGGAGGAGGTTTAATACCCTGACCTAGTGAGATATACATGGAGGAGGTTTAATACCCTGACCTAGTGAGGTATACATGGAGGTTTAATACCCTGACCTAGTGAGATATACATGGAGGAGGTTTAATATCCTGACCTAGTGAGATATACATGGAGGTTTAATATCCTGACCTAGTGAGATATACATGGAGGAGGTTTAATATCCTGACCTAGTGAGATATACATGGAGGAGGTTTAATATCCTGACCTAGTGAGATATACATGGAGGAGGTTTAATATCCTGACCTAGTGAGGTATACATGGAGGTTTAATACCCCGACCTAGTGAGATATACATGGAGGAGGTTTAATACCCTGACCTAGTGAGGTATACATGGAGGTTTAATACCCTGACCTAGTGAGATATACATGGAGGAGGTTTAATATCCTGACCTAGTGAGATATACATGGAGGAGGTTTAATATCCTGACCTAGTGAGATATACATGGAGGAGGTTTAATATCCTGACCTAGTGAGATATACATGGAGGAGGTTTAATATCCTGACCTAGTGAGATATACATGGAGGAGGTTTAATATCCTGACCTAGTGAGATATACATGGAGGAAGTTTAATATCCTGACCTAGTGAGATATACATGGAGGAGGTTTAATATCCTGACCTAGTGAGAGATACATGGAGGAGGTTTAATATCCTGACCTAGTGAGATATACATGGAGGAGGTTTAATACCCTGACCTAGTGAGAGATACATGGAGGAGGTTTAATACCCTGACCTAGTGAGATATACATGGAGGAAGTTTAATATCCTGACCTAGTGAGATATACATGGAGGAGGTTTAATATCCTGACCTAGTGAGAGATACATGGAGGAGGTTTAATACCCTGACCTAGTGAGATATACATGGAGGAGGTTTAATATCCTGACCTAGTGAGATGGCGAGGGTTGGGATGTGGAACTGGAGATAGATGGGATGTGCTGAGGGTTGGGATGTGGATTAGGAGATAGATGGGATGGGCTGAGGGAAGCTGAGGGTCGGGATGTGGAACTGGAGATAGATGGGATGTGCTGAGGGTTGGGATGTGGAACTGGAGATAGATGGGATGGGCTGAGGGAAGCTGAGGGTTGGGATGTGGAATTGGAGATAGATGGGATGGGCTGAGGGAAGCTGAGAGTTGGAATGTGGAGTTGGAGAATGATGGGATGGGCTGAGGGAAGCTGAGGGTTGGGATGTGGAATTGGAGATAGATGGGATGGGCTGAGGGAAGCTGAGAGTTGGAATGTTGAATTGGAGATAGATGGGATGGGCTGAGGGAAGCTGAGAGTTGGAATGTGGAGTTGGAGATAGATGGGATGGGCTGAGGGAAGCTGAGGGTTGGGATGTGGAATATGAGACAGGTGGGAGTGTAGTTGGAGACAGGTGGGAGTGGAGTTGGAGACAGGTGGGAGTGGAGTTGGAGACAGTTGGGAGTGGAGTTGGAGACAGGTGGGAGTGGAGTTGGAGACAGGTGGGAGTGGAGTTTGAGACAGGTGGGAGTGGAGTTGGAGACAGGTGGGAGTGGAGTTGGAGACAGGTGGGAGAGGAGTTGGAGACAGGTGCGAGTGGAGTTGGAGACAGGTGGGAGTGGAGTTGGAGACAGGTAGGGTGGAGTTGGAGACAGGTTGGAGTGGAGTTGGAGACAGGTGGGAGTGGAGTTGGAGACAGGTGGGAGAGGAGTTGGAGACAGGTGGGAGAGGAGTTGGAGACAGGTGGGAGTGGAGTTGGAGACAGGTGGGAGTGGAGTTGGAGACAGGTAGGAGTGGAGTTGGAGACAGGTTGGAGTGGAGTTGGAGACAGGTAGGAGTGGAGTTGGAGACAGGTGGGAGTGGAGTTGGAGACAGGTGGGAGTGGAGTTGGAGACAGGTAGGAGTGGAGTTGGAGACAGGTGGGAGAGGAATTGGAGACAGGTGAGAGTGGAGTTGGAGACAGGTAGGAGTGGAGTTGCTGGGCAGGGGATAGAATGACAGTCAAAGTAAAAAATAAATAAAAAAGCCAAAAAATAAAGTCAAAATAAAACATAACAAGAAGTATGTTTGAATGACACTGAGGGTGCGGTGTTGTTACAACTAATGCCGGTTTGCCTGAGGCTGATGCCGTGCAGATGTTTGGACACATGCATATACACACACACTCTCATTCATATGGGGGCTCCCAAGTGGCACAGCGGTCTAAGGCATTGCGTTACTACAGACCCTGGTTGGATATCAGGCTGTATCACAACCAGCCATGATTGGGAGTCCCATAGGGGGCGCGTCGATCCGGTTCGTGGAGGGTTTAACCAGGGCCTTTTGCATTGTTGTTTTCTGGTTTTCCTTCGTTTTTATCTTTTGTTAATTTCGTTGGTTATTGGTGCATTTGGGGAGTTTTGGGGTGTGGGGAATTATTTTATTTTCTGGAGGGGGGGCTTTGGGGGAGGTCTTGGATGGTTGAGGGGCAGCTCTTGGGAAACTGTGGGGGGGGGGATCTTGGAGGGCTGGTGGCCTGGCGGTTGGGAGCTTGGGCCTGTGGCTGATAAGTCGCTAGTTCGGGTTCCCGTTTTTGACCTTGTGTGAGATCTGGAGACGTGCCCTTCAGCAGGGCGTTGACCCTGGTGGTTTCTGTGGGTCGCTGTGGAGACGTGCCCTTCAGCAGGGCGTTGACCCTGGTCGTTTCTGTGGGGCGCTCTGGAGACGTGCCCTTCAGCAGGGCGTTGACCCTGGTCGTTTCTGTGGGTCGCTCTGGAGACGTGACCTTCAGCAGGGCGTTGACCCTGGTCGTTTCTGTGGGTCGCTCTGGATGGGAGTTTGTTAGATGACTAATGTGATGTTGAGCGGCTTCATTGCAAGTAGATTGTATGTTTTATATATTCAGAAAATATATTTGGGACATTGAGTGTCTTCTCTTTTTGTGTTTCTGACAGAATACTCTGTAGTTGGTCAAAGCTGTGTTTTGGAACACCTTGGTAGAGCAGGATGGGTGAAGGCCTTGTGGTGCCTTGCTCATGTGAATTTTCAGCTTCAGACTTGCCTACTTCTCACTTAAAACATAGTTTTTTTGTGTTTAAAACTCTGTCTTTCTACGTTGTGTGTTTCCCTCAGAATACGGTGGATAAGCTGATAAAGAAGACCAACCTGGCTCTGGTGGTGGGCACCAACTCCTGGAGACAACAGTTCATGGAGGCCATCACAGTCAGTGCAGGTAAAAACCAGCTCCTGCACCGCACATACCACACTCTAGGGGGCGCCATTTAGTGGTCAGATAACTCAAAGGAAGATGGTAAATACTAGCCTGATTAACATAACTGTTTTGCTAACATTCCACTTTTTGCCGGAATGTTAGCACAAACAGGGACCAGGCTAGGTAAATACAAGGGGCGGCAGGGTAGCCTAGTGGTTAGAGTGTAGAGGCTGCAGGGTAGCCTAGTGGTTAGAGTGGAGGGGCGGCAGGGTAGCCTAGTGGTTAGAGTGGAGGGGTGGCAGGGTAGCCTAGTGGTTCGAGTGTAGAGGAGGCAGGGTAGCCTAGTGCTTAGAGTGTAGAGGAGGCAGGGTAGCCTAGTGGTTAGAGTGGAGGGGTGGCAGGGTAGCCTAGTGGTTAGAGTGGAGGGGCGGCAGGTACCCTAGTGGTTAGAGTGTAGAGGCGGCAGGGTAGCCTAGTGGTTAGAGTCTAGAGGTGGCAAGTACCCTAGTGGTTAGAGTGTAGAGGAGGCAGGGTAGCCTAGTGGTTAGAGTGTAGAGGCGGCAGGGTAGCCTGGTGGTTAGAGTGTAGAGGCGGCAGGGTAGCCTAGTGGTTCGAGTGGAGGGGCGGCAGGGTAGCCTAGTGGTTAGAGCGATGGACTAGTAACTGAAAGGTTGCAAGTGCGAATCCCTGAGCTGACAAGGTACAAATCTGTTGTTCTGCCCCCTGAACAAGACAGTTAACCCACTTCCTCTGAACAAGGCAGTTAACCCACTGTTCCCCTGAACAAGGCAGTTAACCCACTGTTCCCCTGAACAAGGCAGTTAACCCCACTGTTCCCCTGAACAAGACAGTTAACCCACTTCCTCTGAACAAGGCAGTTAACCCACTGTTCCCCTGAACAAGGCAGTTAACCCACTCTTCCCCTGAACAGGCAGTTAACCTACTGGTTCCTGGTTCCTTGAAAACAATAATTTGTTCTTAACTGACTTGCCTAGTTAAATAAAGTTTTAAAATATATATTTTTTTAAAATACAGACACATAAAAAACGTAGATCTTTCGTTAATCGTCCTCGTAATCAGTCATAATTGTTAGATTTTACAAAAATTCGAAACTAATACGTGTGTTGTTTTTTTTGTTTAGCTTTGCGTTTGGCTTTATAAAAGAGACAGACAGGTTGGATATGTTTTCTGTATTCGGGCCATCTTCCCACTCACATAAACATTGTTGTTTTGTCACCTTGTCTGAGTGACTTTGAGTCTGACTATAGGATCTTTGTTGTGTGAAGATCTACCAGTCAGCCCTGTCGACGGTCCTAGACAGACTGTCTGAAACCATGTCACCCATTTCTGCTGTAGGCAGAACTTCTCCAGCTTCTACGGAGCAACATGAAGTGATACTCTGGCTGTTTCTCAATGCTTCTTTCCTCGACCTCCTTCTCAAAACACACTGGAGGGAAACATCTGCATCCCCTCAGATCCTGTCCTTCGTTTTGAGAAGGATTAAAGAGGATATGAGGATTCAAATCAAGGAAAGATGAATTGAGAAATATGCCCAGTTTCCTCTCACACACACAGACACACACACACACACACACACACACACACACACACACACACACACACACACACACACACACACACACACACACACACACACACACTACACAGTGAACTGGAAGGCCCTCACTCTGCTCAGTAAACTCCTGGAAGGCCCTCACTCTGATCAGTAAACTGGAAGGCCCTCACTCTGCTCAGTGAACTGGAAGGCCCTCACTCTGCTCAATAAACCCCTGGAAGGCCCTCACTCTGCTCAGTAAACTCCTGGAAGGCCCTCACTCTGCTCAGTAAACTGGAAGGCCCTCACTCTGCTCAGTGAACTGGAAGGCCCTCACTCTGCTCAGTAAACTGGAAGGCCCTCACTCTGCTCAGTGAACTGGAAGGCCCTCACTCTGCTCAGTGAAAGGCCCTCACTCTGCTCAGTGAACTGGAAGGCCCTCACTCTGATCAGTAAACTGGAAGGCCCTCACTCTGCTCAGCGAACTGGAAGGCCCTCACTGTGATTGGTGTTAAAATATTTAATCCAGTGGCACTGGTTATTATTTCATGACCCGCTGAAAAATGTATGTCTACATAGACCTAGGCCTGTCTAATCTCCTGCCTAGCCCCCTGTCCAGCTACCCTGTCTACATAGACCTAGGCCTGTCTAATCTCCTGCCTAGCTCTCTGTCCAGCTACCCTGCCTAATTAGACCTAGGCCTGTCTAATCTCCTGCCTAGACCCCTGTCCAGCTACCCTGCCTAAATAGACCTAGGCCTATCTAATCTCCTGCCTAGACCCCTGTCCAGCTACCCTGCCTACATAGACCTAGGCCTGTCTAATCTCCTGCCTAGACCCCTGTCCAGCTACCCTGCCTAAATAGACCTAGGCCTATCTAATCTCCTGCCTAGCCCCCTGTCCAGCTACCCTGCCTACATAGACCTAGGCCTGTCTAATCTCCTGCCTAGACCCCTGTCCAGCTACCCTGCCTAAATAGACCTAGGCCTGTCTAATCTCCTGCCTAGACCCCTGTCCAGCTACCCTGTCTACATAGACCTAGGCCTGTCTAATCTCCTGCCTAGCCCCCTGTCCAGCTACCCTGTCTACGTAGACCTAGGCCTGTCTAATCTCTGCCATCTCTCCTCTCCTCTGCTCCTCCCTCCATGTCCCCTCTCCTCTGCTCCTCTGCTCCTCCCTCCATCTCTCCTCTCCTCTCCTCTGCTCCTCCCTCCATCTCCCCTCTCCTCTGCTCCTCCCTCCATCTCTCCTCTGCTCCTCCCTCCATCTCTCCTCTGCTCCTCTGCTCCTCCCTCCATCTCTCCTCTGCTCCTCTGCTCCTCCCTCCATCTCTCCTCTCCTCTGCTCCTCCCTCCATCTCTCCTCTCCTCTTTCCTCCATCTCTACTCTCCTCTGCTCCTCCCTCCATCTCTCCTCTCCTCTGCTCCTCCCTCCCGACATCTCTCCTCTCCTCTGCTACTCTGCTCCTCCCTCCATCTCTCCTCTCCTCTGCTCCTCGCTCCATCTCTCCTCTCCTCTCCTCTGCTCCTCCCTCCCGCCATCTCTCCTCTCCTCTGCTCCTCCCTCCATCTCTCCTCTGCTCCTCCCTCCATCTCTCCTCTCCTCTGCTCCTCCCTCCATCTCTCCTCTCCTCTGCTCCTCTGCTCCTCCCTCCATCTCTCCTCTCCTCTCCTCTGCTCCTCCCTCCATCTCTCCTCTCCTCTGCTCCTCCCGCCATCTCTCCTCTGCTCTGCTCCTCCCTCCCACCATCTCTCCTCTGCTCTGCTCCTCCCTCCCGCCATCTCTCCTCTCCTCTGCTCCTCCCTCCCGCCATCTCTCCTCTCCTCTGCTCCTCCCTCCCTCCATCTTTCCTCTCCTCCTCGCTCCCTCCATCTCTCCTCTTCTCTGCTCCTCCCTCCATCTCTCCTCTGCTCCTCCCTCCATCTCTCCTCTCCTCTGCTCCTCCCTCCATCTCTCCTCTCCTCTGCTCCTCCCTCCATCTCTCCACTACTCCCTCCCCCTCCTCCCTCTATTCTCCCCCCACCTCCTCCATCCCTTGTCCCCAGGAGACGAGGATGAGGAAGACTCCGGTGAAGAGCGTCTCCCGTCTTGTTGTGACTACGTCATGCACTTCCTCACCGTCTTCTGGAAAGTGAGTAGAGTTGGTGGTCCTCTGTGGCTCAGACGGTAGAGCATGGGTTTTTTACCAGGCCGAGGGTCGTGGGTTCGATTCCCGTGACCTCCCATATGTAAAAATGCTCACATGACTGTCAGTCCCTTTAGATAAAAACACATCTGCTAAATGTTATTAGTAACACTTTAGTGCCACTACTCATAACTATTAATAACTGTTAACGATGGCTACTGACACATGTTACAATGTGTTATGTAGCTGTTATAAGGGCCTTATGAATGCATTCATAAGGACACCTATAGCAAAGTGTTAAATTATTATTATTCATAGAAATATTATTATGAATACTACTATAATAATAGTAATACTAATATAATATTCATATGATTATTATTTATAATATTATTCAAATTGTTATTCATATTCATATGTATATTACCATGAACAATACTATTCATATTATTCTAATTGTTATTCATATTAATATGATAATTATTATTATTATTATTAGGTGCTGTTCGCCTGTGTTCCTCCCACGGACTACCTGAACGGCTGGGCCTGCTTCTTCACCTCCATCGTCATCATCGGCATGCTGACCGCAGTGATCGGAGATCTGGCCTCTCACTTTGGCTGCACCATCGGGCTGAAGGACTCCGTTACTGCCGTGGTGTTCGTGGCGCTGGGTACGTCTGTCCCTGGTGAGTACACTAATGGATAGCAGTATGGGGGGGTCAGTGGGGGGGGCCTGGTGAGTACACTAATGGATAGCAGTATGGGGGTCAGTGGGGGGGGTCAGTGGGGGGCCTGGTGAGTACACTAATGGATAGCAGTATGGGGGGGGGGGTCAGTGGGGGGTGGTCAGTGGGGGGGGGCTGGTGAGTACACTAATGGATAACAGTATGGGGGGGTCAGTGGGGGGCCTGGTGAGTACACTAATGGATAGCAGTATGGGGGGTCCCTGGTGAGTACGCGAATGGATAGCAGTATGGGGGGGGGTCCCTGGTGAGTACACTAATGGATAGCAGTATGGGGGGGGGGGGTCAGTGGGGGGGGTCCCTGGTGAGTACGCGAATGGATAGCAGTATGGGGCGGGGGATGTATTTTTTATTTTATTTTACCTTTATTTAACTAGGCACGCCAGTTAAGAAAAAATTCTAATTTACAATGACGGCCTACCGGGGCCAAACCCGGACGACGCTGGGCAGTGATGTGTCCTATAAGGAGGATTGGTGGCAAATCTGATGGCCGAATGGTAAAGAACATCTAGCCGCTCGAGAGCACCCTTACCTGCCGATCTATAACTGATGTCTCCGTAATCTAGCATGGGTAGGATGGTCATCTGAATCAGGGTTAGTTTGGCAGCTGGGGTGAAAGAGGAGCGATTACGATACTCCCAAGTACTTGTATGAGGTGACTTCCTCAACCTCTAAACCCTCAGAGGTAGTAATCACACCTGTGGGGAGAGGGGCATTCTTCTTACCAAACCACATGACCTTTGTTTTGGAGGTGTTCAGAACAAGGTTAAGGGTAGAGAAAGCTTGTTGGACACTGTGGTCGTAGGGGGTGTGGGCGTAGGGCGTGTGTGGGTGTAGGGGTAGAAGGTGTAGGGTAGAAGGTGTAGGGGTAGAAGGTGTAGGTGTAGGGGTAGAAGGTGTAGAGTAGAAGGTGTAGGGGTAGAAGGTGTAGGGGTAGAAGGGGTAGAAGGTGTAGGGTAGAAGGTATAGGTGTAGAAGGTGTAGGGGTAGAAGGTGTAGGGGTAGAATGTGTAGGGGTAGAAGGTGTAGGGGTAGGGTAGGAGGTATAGGTGTAGAAGGTGTAGGGGTAGAAGGTGTAGGG
>NW_027012353.1:373678-463043 GCF_036934945.1 Oncorhynchus masou masou
GTGTTAAATAGAATGCCCGCTGGTATAGAGGGGGTTAGAGAGCAGCCGCTGCAGGAATGTTGTTTGGGTGTAATCATGTATTGAAGGCTGTTATGTTGAGTGTGCCTGGTAACTCACAATCTACAGTAGGTTTACATCCCACTGGCTCAGAGAGAGAGAGAGAGAGAGAGAAAGAGAGAGCTGAGACACAGAGAGAGAGAGAGAGAGAGGGAGAGAGAGAGCTGAGACACAGAGAGAGAGAGAGAGAGAGAGAGCTGAGACACCGAGAGAGAGTGTGAGAGAGGGAGAGGAGAAGGGAGAGAAGAGAGAGAGCTGAGACAGAGAGAGAGAGGAGAGAAGGGAGAGAGAGAGGGGGGGAGAGCTGAGACGGAGGGAGGGGAGAGAGAGAGAGAGAGAGAGAGAGGAGAGAGAGAGCTGAGACAGAGGGAGAGAGAGAGGGAGAGAGAGAGAGAGCTGAGACACCGAGAGAGAGAGAGAGAGAGAGAGAGAGAGAGAGAGAGAGAGAGAGAGGAGAAGAGAGAGAGCTGAGACAGAGAGAGAGAGGAGAGAGAGGAGAGAAGGGGAGAGAGAAGGGGGGAGAGCTGAGACGGAGGGAGGGAGGGAGGGAGGGAGGGAGGGAGGGAGGGAGGGAGGGAGGGAGAGAGAGAGAGAGAGAGAGAGAGAGAGAGATGTATGGGGTACTGGAGATGTGTGTAGTGGGTTGTACTGTAACACAACTGGTGATTTGGTTTTATGACATTAAAAACTCATGTATACTGATTTCAAGCTCCCAACAATCAGATGTTGTTTTCTTTATATATCTATAGATCTATAAATATACCATATATACAGTATTCTATTATATAAGTCAGTCATTGTTGGTCATTTTAAATCTGTGTAGAGAACCAAAAGAGCAGAGAGGTAAAACTACAATACCAGGGGTGTATTCACTACAAACTAAAGAAACCCAAAAACTGGGAAGGACCTACCTGAATCTGTCCAATAGAGACTCTCGTTTTCGTTGCAAAACGTTTTTTAATTTGCTAACGACTGATTGAGATCGCCGGCTTGTCGTCCTAACAACGGAAATGAGTCATCTCTGGTTCGTTCGGGAAAATTAACGAGGGAAAGAATATGTCGTAAAACTGCAAAAATAATGTTTCAAAAAATAATGTCTGAGGTTTAACACAGGCTTAGGAGATCTTATACATTTTGTTCTGTAATATAATATCAGTCAGTTAGCATGACCTTTATGAATTATCAGGCTTCTATGTGCATTCTGTAATTGCTTCAAAATTCACACAAAGTGACATTAGCTGATAAAGATTATCAAAACATATCAGGTCTTCTATAAGCCGGTGTTTACCACAGACCTTATTTTTATGCGCTTGTTCTAAAATCCCATTCATTAGCCCCAATAGGCTTTGGCCAACAAGCCATGGAGGAGTTGGTGGCTCTCTATGAATACACCCCAGTAACACGATGAGGTCATCAGAGGGCGACCAGGAAGTTGCAGTGATACTCTGGTACCACCAGGTGGTGCCAGAGTATTAATCTCAATTGGCAATCTCAACCTCCAGTCCCTGTGATGTGGTTGTCTCTTGGACTGATCTGGTCTTGTCTGGTTTGGTCTGCTCTGGTTAGGTCTGGTTTGAACTGCTCTGGTTTGGTCTGGTCTGGTTTAGACTGCTCTGGTTTGGTCTGGTTTGGTCTGGTTTGGATGGCTCCGGTTTGGTCAAGTTTGTTTTGCTCTGGTTTTGTCTGGTTTGGACTGCTCTGGTCTGGTTTGGACTTCTCTGGTTTGGTCTGGTCTGGTCTGTACTTGTCTGGTTTGGTCTGGTTTGGTTTGGTCTGCTTTGGTCTGGTCTGGTTTGGTCTGGTTTGTACTGCTCTGGTCTGGTCTGGTCTGCTCTGGTCTGGTTTGGACTGCTCTGGTTTGGTCTGTTCTGGTTTGGACTGGTCTGGTTTGCTGTGGTCTGGTTTGGTCTGCTTTGGTCTGATGTGGTTTGTTCTCGTTTGATCTGGTCTTGTCTGGATTGGTTTGGTCTGGTTTGGTCTGGTCTGGTTTGGTCTGGTCTGGTTTGGTTTGGTCAGGTTTTGTCTGTTCTGGTTTGGTTTGGTCAGGTTTGGTCTGGTCTGGTTTGGTTTGTTCTGGTTTGGTCTGGTCTGGTTTGGTTTGGTTTGGTCAGGTTTGGTCTGGTCTGGTTTGGTTTGTTCTGGTTTGATCTGGATTGGTTTGGTCTGGTTTGGTCTGGTCTGGTCTGGTTTGGTCTGGTCTGGTTTGGTTTGGTCAGGTTTGGTCTGGTCTGGTTTGGTTTGTTCAGGTTTGGTCTGGTTTGGTTTGGTCAGGTTTGGTCTGTTCTGGTCCACTCTTCATAAACCCTCCATTTATATGTATGAGACATCAGGCCAGTGCCTTTACTACAGACATACTGTATGCACATCACGTTGGGCTCCTGAGTGAGTACTGCATCTCAGTGCTAGAAGCGTCACTGCAGACCCTGGTTCAATTCCAGGCTTTAGCACAACCGGCCCTGATTGGGAGTCCCATAGGGTGGCGCACAATTGTCCCAGTGTCGTCCGGGTTAGGGTTTAGGGGTAGGCCGTCATTGTAAATGAGAAGTTGTTCTTAACTGGCTTGCCTAGTTACATAACATAAATAAATTAATGACAAACAAACACAGTAACGTGTGTGTGGCTACAGGCATGTCAATGTAGGTGTGTGTGGCTCCAGGCATGTCAACGTAGGTGTGTGTGGCTACAGGCATGTCAACGTAGGTGTGTGTGGCTACAGGCATGTCAACGTAGGTGTGTGTGGCTACAGGCATGTCAACATAGGTGTGTGTGGCTCCAGGCATGTCAACGTGTGTGTGGCTACAGGCATGTCAACATAGGTGTGTGTGGCTCCAGGCATGTCAATGTAGGTGTGTGTGGCTACAGGCATGTCAACGTAGGTGTGTGTGGCTACAGGCATGTCAACGTAGGTGTGTGTGGCTCCAGGCATGTCAACGTAGGTGTGTGTGGCTACAGGCATGTCAACGTAGGTGTGTGTGGCTACAGGCATGTCAACGTAGGTGTGTGTGGCTACAGGCATGTCAACATAGGTGTGTGTTTCATTATATGTCCAGGCATGTCAACTTCCCCTCCATGACGAGTCTTATAGAAAGGCATGTCAAGAGTTGTGTTATCAAAGGTGTGTGTGGACAGGCATGTCAAACGTAGGTGTGATGGCTACAGGCATGTCAACGTAGGTGTTGTGGCTACAGGCATGTCAACTGGCAACAGGCATGTCAACATAGGTTGTGTTTCATTATCATGTCCATTTTCCCCTCCTGAGGGTTAGAAAACAAGAAGAGTTGTGTTATCAGTGACCACAAATAGAATGATACTACATTCCATTTAAAGAACTAACCCCAAGGTTAGGCTCAATTCCATTTCTACCAGGGTTAGGCTCAATTCCATTTCAGTCAGGGTTAGGCTCAATTCCATTTCTACCAGGGTTAGGCTCAATTCCATTTTGACCAGGGTTAGCTCAATTCCATTTCGACCAGGGTTAGGCTCAATTCCATTTCAACCAGGGTTAGGCTCAATTCCATTTCTACCAGGGTTAGGCTCAATTCCATTTCTACCAGGGTTAGGCTCAATTCCATTTCTACCAGGGTTAGGCTCAATTCCATTTCTACCAGGGTTAGGCTCAATTCCATTTCTACCAGGGTTAGGCTCAATTCCATTTCTATCCAGGTTAGGCTCAATTCCATTTCAATCAGGGTTGGGGTCAATTCCATTTCAATCAGGGTTGGGTCAATTCCATTTCAATCAGGGTTGGGGTCAATTCCATTTCAATCAGGGTTGGGGTCAATTCCATTTCAATCAGGGTTGGGGTCAATTCCATTTCAATCAGGGTTGGGGTCAATTCCATTTCAATCAGGGTTGGGGTCAATTCCATTTCAATCAGGGTTAGGGTCAATTCCAATTCCATTCCAGTCAATTCAGAAAGTAAACCAGATTCCTCATTGAAAAGCATTGAAGATAATTGGAATTTGAATTTCAGTGTACCTGAATTGACTGGAATTGAAATGGAATCGAGCCCTACCTTGGTCAAAATACATTCAAACAATATATTTATCATGATGCCTGTCTTGTTTCTTTGATGGTGGATAATTTTGTTAGTTTGCTTGTAATTATTATTTTTTCACGTGAAAAGAGTTGATGTGAGGTCTGTGTGGCTCAGTTGGTAGAGAATGGTGCTTGCAACAGCAGGGTCTGTGGGTTCAATTTCCAAAAGTATAAATATGTGTGCACTCTACTGTAAGTCTCTGTGGATAAGAGTGTCTGCTAAATTACTTCCGTGTACATACATACCCCTGTATCTCTTTCACTCATCGTGCTGTTCTGTAGAGCTTACTTTGTCTTCAAACTACAAATCTAAAAAAAAAAAACGACAATTACCAGATACTGTACAGGTGCAGGAAGTGAAACATTGTCATTTTAAAAGTCAGATCACTAAGGGGTGGGTTTTAGACGTAGTTGGGCCACACAGTTTGTTGTTTTACACCACAATGCTGTCATTATCACTAATGCAAAAGGCGATAAGAACGCGTTTTAATGCATCGTCTTTATATAAAAAATAATTGTAATGGGTTAAATATTCACGTCTAAAGTGCAAGGTGCAGGATGGGTTTTCTGAGACCGTGTCACCTATCGGTTATTTGCAGGACAACAGACAGGCCTCCACAATACACAACTATTGCATAACTATCTAAGGGATTTTGCCTGTGCTTAACTCTATTCTGTTTGTTTTTTTTTATCCTAAAAAACTCCCTTGTCCTTTCCGATGACAAGCATACCCATAACATGCAGCCAACACCATGGTTGAAATATGAAGAGGGGTGTGTTGTCGTATTTGCCCCAAACATAACACTTTGTATTTAGGCCTGTGTTGTAATCACCAGACTGGATTTTGCTTAGGAAAAAGGAACAGTATTTCAAAAAATAAAAATGAACATATTAGACATTCAAGATCATATTTCTCAAAAGTGTATGTTTTTTTTTGTTGTGTGTGTGTAATCGCATCGTAAAGGTCAGAGGAGGGGGATTTGTTTTGTTTGAATATTTATTATAAATCACTATATTTATTAAAAATCACCATATTTATTAAAAATCACCATATTTATTATAAATCACCATATTTGTAACAAAATCTTAAGTTGTTTCTCATTTGAATCAGCATTGATGTAACGGTATGTATGGCAACTTTGAAATAAACTTTTATTTCACATTGTGATATGATTTTACAAATATTTTTAAAAGACAGGTGTGAATGATCTCTACTGATGTCCAAGGATATCAAATAGACATTAATAATATATTTAACAAAAACTTTAATATAGATTAAATATAGACGTTATTCATTCATTGTGCTACTGATAAAAATTGAATTGAATTGACATTTTCCTACCATGTCCATCTCGCTGTAGCAGGGCCCGTAGCTCTCTGGTCAACAGTAGGGCACTATACTGTAGAGGACTCTGGTCAACAGTAGGGCACTATACTGTAGAGGACTCTGGTCAACAGTAGGGCACTATACTGTAAAGGACTCTGGTCAACAGTAGGGCACTATACTGTAAAGGACTCTGGTCAACAGTAGGGCACTATACTGTATAGAGGACTCTGGTCAACAGTAGGGCACTATACTGTATAGGACTCTGGTCAACAGTAGGGCACTATACTGTAAGGACTCTGGTCAACAGTAGGGCACTATACTGTAGAGGACTCTGGTCAACAGTAGGGCACTATACTGTAGAGGACTCTGGTCAACAGTAGGGCACTATACTGTACAGTAGGGACTATCTGGTCAACAGTAGGGCACTATACTGTATAGGACTCTGGTCAACAGTAGGGCACTATACTGTAAAGGACTCTGGTCAACAGTAGGGCACTATACTGTAGAGGACTCTGGTCAACAGTAGGGCACTATAGTAAAGGACTCTGGTCAACAGTAGGGCACTATACTGTAAAGGACTCTGGTCAACAGTAGGGCACTATACTGTAGAGGACTCTGGTCAACAGTAGGGCACTATACTGTAAAGGACTCTGGTCAACAGTAGGGCACTATACTGTAGAGGACTCTGGTCAACAGTAGGGCACTATACTGTAGAGGACTCTGGTCAACAGTAGGGCACTATACTGTAAAGGACTCTGGTCAACAGTAGGGCACTATACTGTAGAGGACTCTGGTCAACAGTAGGGCACTATACTGTAAAGGACTCTGGTCAACAGTAGGGCACTATACTGTAGAGGACTCTGGTCAACAGTAGGGCACTATACTGTAGAGGACTCTGGTCAACAGTAGGGCACTATACTGTATAGGACTCTGGTCAACAGTAGGGCACTATACTGTAGAGGACTCTGGTCAACAGTAGGGCACTATACAGGACTCTGGTCAACAGTAGGGCACTATACTGTAGAGGACTCTGGTCAACAGTAGGGCACTATACTGTACTCTGGTAGTAGGGACTCTGGTCAACAGTAGGGCACTATACTGTATACTGTAGAGGACTCTGGTCAACAGTAGGGCACTATACTGTAGAGGACTCTGGTCAACAGTAGGGCACTATACTGTAGAGGACTCTGGTCAACAGTAGGGCACTATACTGTAGAGGACTCTGGTCAACAGTAGGGCACTATACTGTAGAGGACTCTGGTCAACAGTAGGGCACTATACTGTAGAGGACTCTGGTCAACAGTAGGGCACTATACTGTAGAGGACTCTGGTCAACAGTAGGGCACTATACTGTAGAGGACTCTGGTCAACAGTAGGGCACTATACTGTAGAGGACTCTGGTCAACAGTAGGGCACTATACTGTACTCTGGTCAACAGTAGGACTCTGGTCAACAGTAGGGCACTATACTGTAGAGGACTCTGGTCAACAGTAGGGCACTATACTGTAGAGGACTCTGGTCAACAGTAGGGCACTATACTGTATAGGACTCTGGTCAACAGTAGGGCACTATACTGTAGAGGACTCTGGTCAACAGTAGGGCACTATACTGTAGAGGACTCTGGTCAACAGTAGGGCACTATACTGTAAAGGACTCTGGTCAACAGTAGGGCACTATACTGTATAGGACTCTGGTCAACAGTAGGGCACTATACTGTAGAGGACTCTGGTCAACAGTAGGGCACTATACTGTAGAGGACTCTGGTCAACAGTAGGGCACTATACTGTATAGGACTCTGGTCAACAGTAGGGCACTATACTGTAGAGGACTCTGGTCAACAGTAGGGCACTATACTGTAGAGGACTCTGGTCAACAGTAGGGCACTATACTGTAGAGGACTCTGGTCAACAGTAGGGCACTATACTGTAGAGGACTCTGGTCAACAGTAGGGGCACTATACTGTATAGGACTCTGGTCAACAGTAGGGCACTATACTGTAGAGGACTCTGGTCAACAGTAGGGCACTATACTGTAGAGGACTCTGGTCAACAGTAGGGCACTATACTGTAGAGGACTCTGGTCAACAGTAGGGCACTATACTGTAGAGGACTCTGGTCAACAGTAGGGCACTATACTGTAAAGGACTCTGGTCAACAGTAGGGCACTATACTGTAAAGGACTCTGGTCAACAGTAGGGCACTATACACTATACTGCACTATAAGGACTCTGGTCAACAGTAGGGCACTATACTGTAGAGGACTCTGGTCAACAGTAGGGCACTATACTGTAGAGGACTCTGGTCAACAGTAGGGCACTATACTGTAAAGGACTCTGGTCAACAGTAGGGCACTATACTGTAAAGGACTCTGGTCAACAGTAGGGCACTATACTGTAGAGGACTCTGGTCAACAGTAGGGCACTATACTGTAGAGGACTCTGGTCAACAGTAGGGCACTATACTGTAGAGGACTCTGGTCAACAGTAGGGCACTATACTGTAGAGGACTGGTCAACAGTAGGGCACTATACTGTAGAGGACTCTGGTCAACAGTAGGGCACTATACTGTAGAGGACTCTGGTCAACAGTAGGGCACTATACTGTAGAGGACTCTGGTCAACAGTAGGGCACTATACTGTAAAGGACTCTGGTCAACAGTAGGGCACTATACTGTAGAGGACTCTGGTCAACAGTAGGGCACTATACTGTAGAGGACTCTGGTCAACAGTAGGGCACTATACTGTAAAGGACTCTGGTCAACAGTAGGGCACTATACTGTATAGGACTCTGGTCAACAGTAGGGCACTATACTGTATAGGACTCTGGTCAACAGTAGGGCACTATACTGTAAAGGACTCTGGTCAACAGTAGGGCACTATACTGTAGAGGACTCTGGTCAACAGTAGGGCACTATACTGTAGAGGACTCTGGTCAACAGTAGGGCACTATACTGTAGAGGACTCTGGTCAACAGTAGGGCACTATACTGTAAAGGACTCTGGTCAACAGTAGGGCACTATACTGTAGAGGACTCTGGTCAACAGTAGGGCACTATACTGTAGAGGACTCTGGTCAACAGTAGGGCACTATACTGTAAAGGACTCTGGTCAACAGTAGGGCACTATACTGTAAAGGACTCTGGTCAACAGTAGGGCACTATACTGTAGAGGACTCTGGTCAACAGTAGGGCACTATACTGTAGAGGACTCTGGTCAACAGTAGGGCACTATACTGTAGAGGACTCTGGTCAACAGTAGGGCACTATATAGGACTCTGGTCAACAGTAGGGCACTATACTGTAAAGGACTCTGTTCAACAGTAGGGCACTATACTGTAGAGGACTCTGGTCAACAGTAGGGCACTATACTGTAGAGGACTCTGGTCAACAGTAGGGCACTATACTGTAAAGGACTCTGGTCAACAGTAGGGCACTATACTGTAAAGGACTCTGGTCAACAGTAGGGCACTATACTGTAAAGGACTCTGGTCAACAGTAGGGCACTATACTGTAAAGGACTCTGGTCAACAGTAGGGCACTATACTGTAAAGGACTCTGGTCAACAGTAGGGCACTATACTGTAGAGGACTCTGGTCAACAGTAGGGCACTATACTGTAGAGGACTCTGGTCAACAGTAGGGCACTATACTGTATAGGACTAGAGGACTGGTCAACAGTAGGGCACTATACTGTAGAGGACTCTGGTCAACAGTAGGGCACTATACTGTAGAGGACTCTGGTCAACAGTAGGGCACTATACTGTAAAGGACTCTGGTCAACAGTAGGGCACTATACTGTAAAGGACTCTGGTCAACAGTAGGGCACTATACTGTAGAGGACTCTGGTCAACAGTAGGGCACTATACTGTATAGGACTCTGGTCAACAGTAGGGCACTATACTGTAGAGGACTCTGGTCAACAGTAGGGCACTATACTGTAGAGGACTGGTCAACAGTAGGGCACTATACTGTAGAGGACTCTGGACAACAGTAGGGCACTATACTAGAGGACTGGTCAACAGTAGGGCACTATACTGTATAGGACTCTGGTCAACAGTAGGGCACTATACTGTAGAGGACTCTGGTCAACAGTAGGGCACTATACTGTAAAGGACTCTGGTCAACAGTAGGGCACTATACTGTAGAGGACTCTGGTCAACAGTAGGGCACTATACTGTATAGGACTGGTCAACAGTAGGGCACTATACTGTAAAGGACTCTGGTCAACAGTAGGGCACTATACTGTAAAGGACTCTGGTCAACAGTAGGGCACTATACTGTAGAGGACTCTGGTCAACAGTAGGGCACTATACTGTAGAGGACTCTGGTCAACAGTAGGGCACTATACTGTAGAGGACTCTGGTCAACAGTAGGGCACTATACTGTAGAGGACTCTGGTCAACAGTAGGGCACTATACTATACTCAACAGTAGGGCACTATAAGAGGACTCTGGTCAACAGTAGGGCACTATACTGTAAAGGACTCTGGTCAACAGTAGGGCACTATACTGTAGAGGACTCTGGTCAACAGTAGGGCACTATACTGTAGAGGACTCTGGTCAACAGTAGGGCACTATACTGTAGAGGACTCTGGTCAACAGTAGGGCACTATACTGTAGAGGACTCTGGTCAACAGTAGGGCACTATACTGTAGAGGACTCTGGTCAACAGTAGGGCACTATACTGTAGAGGACTCTGGTCAACAGTAGGGCACTATACTGTAGAGGACTCTGGTCAACAGTAGGGCACTATACTGTAGAGGACTCTGGTCAACAGTAGGGCACTATACTGTAGAGGACTCTGGTCAACAGTAGGGCACTATACTGTAGAGGACTCTGGTCAACAGTAGGGCACTATACTGTAGAGGACTCTGGTCAACAGTAGGGCACTATACTGTAGAGGACTCTGGTCAACAGTAGGGCACTATACTGTAGAGGACTCTGGTCAACAGTAGGGCACTATACTGTAGAGGACTCTGGTCAACAGTAGGGCACTATACTGTAGAGGACTCTGGTCAACAGTAGGGCACTATACTGTAGAGGACTCTGGTCAACAGTAGGGCACTATACTGTAGAGGACTCTGGTCAACAACTATACTGTAGGACTGGTCAACAGTAGGGGACTATACTGTAGAGGACTCTGGTCAACAGTAGGGCACTATACTGTAAAGGACTGGTCAACAGTAGGGCACTATAGGACTGGTCAACAGTAGGGGACTATACTGTAGAGGACTCTGGTCAACAGTAGGGCACTATACTGTAGAGGACTCTGGTCAACAGTAGGGCACTATACTGTATAGGACTGGTCAACAGTAGGGCACTATACTATAGAGGACTCTGGTCAACAGTAGGGCACTATACTGTAGAGGACTCTGGTCAACAGTAGGGCACTATACTGTATAGGACTCTGGTCAACAGTAGGGCACTATACTGTAGAGGACTCTGGTCAACAGTAGGGCACTATACTGTAGAGGACTCTGGTCAACAGTAGGGCACTATACTGTAGAGGACTCTGGTCAACAGTAGGGCACTATACTGTAGAGGACTCTGGTCAACAGTAGGGCACTATACTGTAGAGGACTCTGGTCAACAGTAGGGCACTCTGTAGAGGACTCTGGTCAACAGTAGGGCACTATACTGTATAGGACTCTGGTCAACAGTAGGGCACTATACTGTAAAGGACTCTGGTCAACAGTAGGGCACTATACTGTAAAGGACTCTGGTCAACAGTAGGGCACTATACTGTAGAGGACTCTGGTCAACAGTAGGGCACTATACTGTAGAGGACTCTGGTCAACAGTCTGAGGACTCTGGTCAACAGTAGGGCACTATACTGTAGAGGACTCTGGTCAACAGTAGGGCACTATACTGTAGAGGACTCTGGTCAACAGTAGGGCACTATACTGTAGAGGACTCTGGTCAACAGTAGGGCACTATACTGTAAGGACTCTGGTCAACAGTAGGGTCAACAGTAGGGCACTATACTGTAGAGGACTCTGGTCAACAGTAGGGCACTATACTGTAGAGGACTCTGGTCAACAGTAGGGCACTATACTGTAAAGGACTCTGGTCAACAGTAGGGCACTATACTGTAGAGGACTCTGGTCAACAGTAGGGCACTATACTGTAAAGGACTCTGGTCAACAGTAGGGCACTATACTGTAGAGGACTCTGGTCAACAGTAGGGCACTATACTGTAGAGGACTCTGGTCAACAGTAGGGCACTATACTGTAGAGGACTCTGGTCAACAGTAGGGCACTATACTGTAGAGGACTCTGGTCAACAGTAGGGCACTATACTGTAGAGGACTCTGGTCAACAGTAGGGACTGTATCTGGTCAACAGTAGGGCACTATACTGTAAAGGACTCTGGTCAACAGTAGGGCACTATACTGTAGAGGACTGGTCAACAGTAGGGCACT
Source organism: Oncorhynchus masou masou (assembly GCF_036934945.1). Classification (NCBI taxonomy): domain Eukaryota; kingdom Metazoa; phylum Chordata; class Actinopteri; order Salmoniformes; family Salmonidae; genus Oncorhynchus; species Oncorhynchus masou. The sequence goes on from NW_027012353.1 coordinate 385,516, forward strand.
ATACTGTAGAGGACTCTGGTCAACAGTAGGGCACTATACTGTAGAGGACTCTGGTCAACAGTAGGGCACTATACTGTAAAGGACTCTGGTCAACAGTAGGGCACTATACTGTAGAGGACTCTGGTCAACAGTAGGGCACTATACTGTAGAGGACTCTGGTCAACAGTAGGGCACTATACTTAGAGGACTCTGGTCAACAGTAGGGCACTATACTGTATAGGACTCTGGTCAACAGTAGGGCACTATACTGTAGAGGACTGGTCAACAGTAGGGTATACTGTATAGGACTGGTCAACAGTAGGGTTAACCTAGAGGACTGGTGAGCACTATACTGAGGACTTGGTTAATATACTGTAAGGAGTTAACTATACTGACTCTGGTCAACAGTAGGGCATACTGTAAAGGACTCTGGTCAACAGTAGGGCACTATACTGTTAACCTGGTCAACAGGAGGGCACTATAGATAGAGGACTTGGTTAGGGCACTATACTGTAAGGACTGGTCAACAGTAGGGCACTATACTGTATAGGATAGTAGGGCACTATACTGTAGAGGACTGGTCAACAGTAGGCACTATACTGTATAGGACTGGTCAACAGTAGGGCACTATACTGTAGAGGACTCTGGTCAACAGTAGGGCACTATACTGTAAAGGACTGGTCAACAGTAGGGCACTATACTGTAGAGGACTCTGGTCAACAGTAGGGCACTATACTAAGGAGGACTGGTCAACAGTAGGGCACTATACTGTAGAGGACTCTGGTCAGATAGGGCACTATACTGTGTTACTCTGGTCAACAGTAGGGCACTATACTGTATAGGACTCTGGTCAACAGTAGGGCACTATACTGTAGAGGACTGGTCAACAGTAGGGCACATACTGTTCAGGACTCTGGTCAACAGTAGGGCACTATACTTAAGGATGGACAGTAGGCACACAGGACTCTGGTCAACAGTAGGGCACTATACTGTAGAGGACTCTGGTCAACAGTAGGGCACTATACTGTATAGGACTGGTCAACAGTAGGGCACTATACTGTAAAGGACTCTGGTCAACAGTAGGGCACTATACTGTAAAGGACTCTGGTCAACAGTAGGGCACTATACTGTATAGGACTCTGGTCAACAGTAGGGCACTATACTGTAGAGGACTCTGGTCAACAGTAGGGCACTATACTATAGAGGACTCTGGTCAATGTCACTATACTGTAAAGGACTCTGGTCATTACTATACTGTAAAGGACCTGGTCAACAGTAGGGCAATACTCAGAGGACTCTGGTCAACAGTAGGGCACTATATGTAAAGGACTATCAGTAGGGCCTATACTGTAATGTCACAGTAGGGCACTATACTGTAGAGGACTCTGGTCAACAGTAGGGCACTATACTGTAGAGGACCCTGGTCAACAGTAAGGCACTAACTGTAGAGGACTCTGGTCAACACATTGCACTATACTGTAGAGGACTCTGGTCAACAGTAGGGCACTATACTGTAGAGGACTCTTCAACAGTATCTATACTGTAAAGGACTCATAATGTCACAACAACATTACTGTAAAGTTAACCTGACTGGTGACTAATGAAGTTAACCATGGTAATGTTAATGAAGTTAACCTGACAGAACTTGGTTAATGAAGTTAACACATTGCTATCCTTTGTTAATGAAGTTAACCTGACTGGTGAGAGAGAGACTTGGTTAATGCCTGTAAAGTTAACCTGACTGGTGAGATAGAGACTTGGTTAATGACTAAAGTTAACCCTGGTTAGATAGAGACTTGTTAATCAGTTAACACAGATACTTGGTTAATGACTGTAAAGTTAACCTGACTGGTGAGATAGACTTGGTCACTGTAAAGTTAACCACTGGTGAATAGAGACTTGGTTAATGACTGTAAATAACCTGACCTCATAGAGACTTGGTTAATGACTGTAAAGTTAACCTGACTGGTGAGATGTCAATGTGTTTGTCCACGGTTATCGTGTGCCACCAACACCCATTGCTATCTTTCAGGATTTGATTGAATTACAACAATCACAACAACACACACATTGCTATCCCTCGTAATGTCACAACAACACACACATTACTACGTAACACATTGCTATCCCTCATAATGTCACAACAACACACACAACTATCCCAACACCTTACTATCCCTGGTAATGTCACAACAACACAACACATTACTATCCCTCGTAATGTCACAACAAACAACACCTTGCTATCCCTCATAATGTCACAACAACACAACACATTACTATCCCTCTAATGTCACAACAACACAACACCCACATTACTATCCCTTGTAATGTCACAACAACACAACACAACACATTGCTATCCCTTGTAATGTCACAACAACAGAACAAACACATTGCTATCCCTCGTAATGTCACAACAACACACACACACATTGCTATCCCTCATAATGTCACACAACACAACACCTTGCTATCCCTCATAATGTCACAACAACACAACACACATTGCTATCCCTTGTAATGTCACAACAACACAACACAACACATTGCTATCCTCATAATGTCACAACAACACAACACCTTGCATCCCTCATAACACAACACATTACCTTGCTATCCCTCATAATGTCACAACAACACAACACACACATTGCTATCCCTCATAATGTCACAACAACACAACACCTTGCTATCCCTCATAATGTCACAACAACACAACACACACATTGCTATCCTCATAATGTCACAACAACACAACACACACATTGCTATCCCTCATAATGTCACAACAACACAACACACACATTGCTATCCTGGTAATGTCACAACAACACAACACACACATTGCTATGCTATCCTCATAATGTCACAACAACACAACACACACATTGCTATCCCTCGTAATGTCACAACAACACAACACACACATTGCTATCCCTCGTAATGTCACAACAACACAACACAACACATTGCTATCCCTCATAATGTCACGACAACACAACACCTTCCTATCCCTCATAATGTCACTGTTACTATTTCAAATAGTTGGATTGTTCATTTATTGATCATTGGTTGTTGTTGTATTGGTTAATTCCTCACTATGAAATGTCTATTTTTTTTTTCAGGTAATTATGCATGAAATGAACCTTAACAGATTTTTATTATTTTCATGCCACGTTTTATTTTATTTTACATTGTTTTGATTTCGGTCAACAACATAATAAAGGAGACAGTTAGAAACATCCTTGTTTGGATCTATGGTGCAAATATTTGTATACTAAGTAGATTTATTGTAAATGATGTTAGCCTACACTGCAGCACCATACCAACGAGTTAGACGGCAGTATTTAAAATAAATAATCTACAAATGATTTGTATGCATTTGAAAATGGTCCGTTAAGGCGGGAGGGGGGCAATAAGCATGCATGGCAGAGAGGGTCATCGATCTACATATTGCATTCTTAATAACTAGCCTACTCATTATGACGCGTAGATCAGCGACCGAGCAGAGTTGATGCTCCCCTCGGTCCCCGTTCCCGTCCCCGTTCCGGTCCCTACAGCATGGCACACCAGCACAACATAAGTGCTGCCTGGTGTCTTCTCTCATTGAGCCGCAGCCAGCAGGCTGGGTGGGTGCAGAGCTGGCCACTGCTGTGTGGCTGAAACCGCGACCCCCATCGTTCTGTTGAAGACGTTGCTGTCCATGGTGCTGAATGTTTTAAAGTTGCTGTTTATATTGTAGCGGGTTTGCTTGTTTGCCTTGTTGTAAACACCCTGTTAATATTGCACACTGTCCGGTAAGGCGTTTTAACAACATACTTCTATTACGGTTGTCACACACATCCTCAGTCCAACACACAACCTGAGGCTATAGGATCAAGGTAAGCACGTGATTGATGCAGACGTGCGCCAATCATATCGTAGGAGACAGGAGGCATGATTCGTCTGTTGGCACGTTTGGCTGGCTGGGAATAAAGAAGAGAGAGAGGGTGGTTGACAGCGCATGCACTCAGCAAGGGGAATTATTAACGACGGAAAGTGGAAGTGGGAAAGGAGGAACAGAATTGGTCATTTCCTAAATGGGAATTGTGATTCTTGATTTAGTCCTGCAGGTAGCCAGGTACCACTACAGAGATTAACGAATGATGCAAAAAAACAAAGTGAGGCTGTTTTCAGCAGCAGCGACGCTTCGCCGGGATTAGCCCACTAGGCTGCTTAGTTCTCACCGTGGCCGGGGTGGCTTTGTACCCAAGGTGCTGCGACCATCCTCGTGTCCCGGTGCGTGCAGGTGTTGGCTACAAGCTCCGGAGACTGCACCCTGTAATCCAGGACCAGGTTGCCCCTATGGATCGCTTCAATGGATGACTCCAAACCCGATTTTGACAACAACCTGAGTCCCAGCAGCAGGTACGCGTCTTCTCCTCCAAATGGGTTGGAAACTGAAGCGTTTTGCTGGCCGGAGAATGACACTGTCGCCGGGACTGTCGGCGTTGATGCTCCGGCTAGCGGCCCAGGAGGACCGGACCTCTCAGGCTACTGGACCGCTGTATTCGACTATGATGCTGGGGCGGAAGACGAGCTCAGCCTGCGAAAGGGTGACCTGGTGGAGGTGCTGTCGAAGGACTCGTTAGTGTCCGGGGACGAGGGCTGGTGGACAGGGCTGATCGAGGATCGGGTTGGCATTTTCCCCAGTAATTATGTCAGTATTGGGAATGGAATCTCTGAGAAAATACGGGACAGAGACACGTCAGTGAAGGAGTACTCTGATTACGCCGTGCCTTCACTACACCGTGAGTATCATAGCCCCACCGTCTGCATACCAGAGGTTGTCGTTTATTACTCATGTTCAATGTTACAATGTTTCATTGTCCTGCACATTTATCCCGGTTATCGGGCCACTCCGATAAAAAAATAGCCCCCACTCTGGTTTACTGCTATGTCATCTCGGTGCAATAGGCTACCACTGATAGCAATAGAGGTTACAATCTATCTACCGGGCAGTCTAGAATCTGTAGCTGGGAGACCGTGATAATGACTGGCATATTATACTCTCTCTGTCAACCAAGGCCTTGGGCCTGCACCAGAGGCTGTAGGTAACTATCAGTACAACACACCCCGCCGAGCACATCATATCAGGGCCGCTCGGCTCTTCCCTCGCTGTACGTACAGCTTTGAAGCATCCCTGGTACGTACCGCTATGCTGAGCTAGCCTAATATTTGGTCTAGAGGAGTCTTAACGTTACTCCTTAGTCCAAGGACCTTAAAACATGTTCTTTTTCAAAAGCAAATTGGCTCTGGAGGCCAAAAACAGTCAAAATACTTCGTCTAAACGTGAATCGATTCTCAACTGCGGTACGGTTCGAGAAACATAAATCACTCTACTTTTATATCACATCATCAAAAAAACAAAAAAAAAACGCAGATGCAAAATATACACTTACTGTACAGGGTTGTAACTGGTCTTAACCGTGTACTGCAGCAGACAGTATCTTTCAGTGACCACATGTTTGTAGTGTGTCTTCCGTTTACAACACAGGTGTTCAGAGATGTGTTACAACTCCGTAAAAAAGAGTTGAAACATGGAGAAATGGCCTTTGGGAACCTTTAACCCTATTAAGCAGTGTGTCAAAATGTAACCGGTAGGGCAGCCTAGTGGTTAGAGGGGGCGGCCGAGTGGTTAGAGGGGGCGGCCGAGTGGTTAGAGGGGGCGGCCGAGTGGTTAGAGTAGAGGGGGCGGCCGAGGTTTAGAGCGGCCGAGTGGTTAGTGAATTTAGAGGGGGCAGCCGAGTGGTTAGAGTAGGGGGGCAGCCGAGTGGTTAGAGGGGGCAGCCGAGTGGTTAGAGGGGGCAGCCGAGTGGTTAGAGTAGGGGGGCGGCCGAGTGGTTAGAGTAGAGGGGGGCAGGCGGCCGAGTGGTTTAGAGGGGCGGCCGAGTGGTTAGAGGGGGGGCCGAGTGGGAGGGGGCAGCCTAGTGGTTAGAGTAGAGGGGGCAGCCGAGTGGTTAGAGGGGGAGGCCAGAGTGGTTAGAGGGGGGTGGGGCAGCCTAGTGGTTAGGGGGAGGCAGGCAGCCGAGTGGTTAGAGGGGGAGGGGCAGCCGAGTGGTTAGAGTAGGGGGGGCAGGTAGCCTAGTGGTTAGAGGGGGAGGCAGGCAGCCTAGTGGTTAGAGTAGGCAGCCTAGTGGTTAGAGTAGAGGCAGGCAGCCGAGTGGTTAGAGTGGTAGAGGCAGGCAGCCTAGTGGTTTAGGCAGGGGGAGGCAGGCAGCCGAGTGGTTAGAGAGGCAGGTAGCCTAGTGGTTAGAGGGGGAGGCAGCAGTGGTTAGAGTAGTGGAGGGGCAGCCTAGTGGTTAGAGGGGGAGGCAGGCAGCCTAGTGGTTAGAGAGGGGGAGCAGCCCAGTGGGAGGGGAGGCAGGCAGCCTAGTGGTTAGAGGTAGAGGCAGGCAGCCTAGTGGTTAGAGCAGGGAGGGTTAGAGTGGTAGAGGGGGAGGCAGGCAGCCCAGTGGTTAGAGGAGGGGAGGCAGGCAGCCTAGTGGTTAGAGGGGGAGGCAGGCAGCCTAGTGGTTAGAGGGGGAGGCAGGCAGCCTAGTGGTTAGAGGGGGGAGGCAGGCAGCCTAGTGGTTAGAGGGGAGGCAGGTAGCCTAGTGGTTAGAGGGGCAGGCAGCCTAGTGGTTAGAGGGGGCAGGTAGAGTGGTTAGAGGGGGCAGCCTAGTGGTTAGAGTAGAGGCAGGTAGCCTAGTGGTTAGAGGGGGAGGCAGGTAGCCTAGTGGTTAGAGGGGGAGGCAGGCAGCCTAGTGGTTAGAGCAGAGGCAGGCAGCCTAGTGGTTAGAGGGGGGGCAGGCAGCCTAGTGGTTAGAGGGCAGAGGCAGGTAGCCTAGTGGTTAGAGGGGGGCAGGGTAGCCTAGTGGTTAGAGGGGGAGGCAGGCAGCCTAGTGGTTAGAGGGGAGGCAGGCAGCCCAGTGGTTAGAGGGGAGGGCAGGGTAGCCCAGTGGTTAGAGGGGAGGCAGGCAGCCCTAGTGGTTAGAGGGGGAGGCAGGCAGCCGAGTGGTTAGAGGGGGGAGGAGGCAGTGGGGTAGCCTAGTGGTTAGAGGGGGAGGCAGGCAGCCTAGTGGTTAGGAGTAGAGGCAGGTAGCCCAGTGGTTAGAGGGGGAGGCAGGTAGCCTAGTGGTTAGAGGGGGGAGGCAGCCTAGTGGTTAGAGAGGGGAGGGGCAGAGGGTTAGAGGGCAGCCTAGTGGTTAGAGGAGGCAGGGCAGGCAGCCTAGTGGTTAGAGCAGAGGGGGCAGCCTAGTGGTTAGAGGGGAGGCAGGCAGCCTAGTGGTTAGAGTAGAGGGGGCAGCCTAGTGGTTAGAGGAGGAGGCAGCCTAGTGGTTAGAGTGGGGAGGCAGGCAGCCTAGTGGTTAGAGGGGAGGGGCAGCCTAGTGGTTAGAGGGGGCAGGCCTAGAGGTGGAGGGGTAGCCTAGTGGTTAGAGGGGGAGTGGAGGGGGTAGCCTAGTGGTTAGAGGAGGCAGGCAGCCTAGTGGTTAGAGTAGGGAGGCAGGGTGGCCTAGAGGGGAGGTGGTTAGAGTGGTTAGAGGGGGGGCAGCCTAGTGGTTAGAGGCAGGCAGGTAGCCTAGTGGTTAGAGGAGGAGGGGGCAGCCTAGTGGTTAGAGGGGGAGGCAGGGCAGCCTAGTGGTTAGAGTAGAGGGGCAGCCTAGTGGAGGCAGGCAGCCGAGTGGTTAGAGAGGGAGGCAGCTGAGTGGTTTAGAGGGGCAGAGTGGTTAGAGTAGGGGAGGCAGCCTAGTGGTTAGAGGGGGAGGCAGGCAGCCTAGTGGTTAGAGTAGAGGCAGGCAGGAGTGGTTAGAGGGGAGGGGCAGCCTAGTGGTTAGAGGGGGAGGCAGGCAGCCTAGTGGTTAGAGGGGGAGGGCAGGCAGCCTAGTGGTTAGAGGGGGAGGCAGGCAGCCTAGTGGTTAGAGGGGGAGGCAGGCAGCCTAGTGGTTAGAGGGGAGGGTAGCCTAGTGGTTAGAGGGGGAGGCAGGCAGCCTAGTGGTTAGAGGGGGAGGCAGGCAGCCTAGTGGTTAGAGGGGGAGGCAGGCAGCCTAGTGGTTAGAGGAGGGAGGCAGGGCCCAGTGGTTAGAGGGGGAGGCAGGTAGCCTAGTGGTTAGAGGGGGAGGCAGGTAGCCTAGTGGTTAGAGGGGGCAGGCAGCCTAGTGGTTAGAGGGGGAGGCAGGCAGCCTAGTGGTTAGAGGGGAGGCAGGCAGCCTAGTGGTTAGAGGGGGGAGGCAGGCAGCCTAGTGGTTAGAGGGGGAGGCAGGCAGCCTAGTGGTTAGAGGGGGAGGCAGGCAGCCCAGTGGTTAGAGGGGGAGGCAGGCAGCCTAGTGGTTAGAGGGGGAGGCAGGCAGCCTAGTGGTTAGAGGGGAGGGGAGGTTTGAGGCAGCCTAGTGGTTAGGAGGAGGGAGGCAGGCAGCCTAGTGGTTAGAGGGGGGAGGCAGGCAGCCTAGTGGTTAGAGGGGGCAGGCAGCCTAGTGGTTAGAGGGGAGGCAGGCAGCCTAGTGGTTAGAGAGGGGGAGGCAGGCAGCCTAGTGGTTAGAGGGAGAGGCAGGCAGCCTAGTGGTTAGAGCCTAGTGGTTAGAGAGGGGTAGCCAGTGGTTAGAGGGGAGGCAGGTAGCCTAGTGGTTAGAGGGAGGCAGGCAGCCTAGTGGTTAGAGGGGGAGGCAGGTAGCCTAGTGGTTAGAAGGGGAGGCAGGTAGCCTAGTGGTTAGGGGAGGGGGCAGCCTAGTGGTTAGAGGGGGAGGCAGGTAGCCTAGTGGTTAGAGGGGAGGGGGGAGTGGCAGGTAGCCTAGTGGTTAGAGGAGGCAGGTAGCCTAGTGGTTAGAGGGGGAGGCAGGCAGCCTAGTGGTTAGAGGAGGCAGGTAGCCTAGTGGTTAGAGGGGGAGGCAGGCAGCCTAGTGGTTAGAGGGGAGGCAGGGAGGAGGGGGGTAACAGTGGTTAGAGGGGGAGGCAGGGGGCAGCCTAGTGGTTAGGAGGGGGAGGCAGGCAACCTAGTGGTTAGAGGGGGAGGCAGGCAGCCCAAGTGGTTAGAGGTAGAGGCAGGTAGCCTAGTGGTTAGAGGGGGAGGCAGGTAGCCTAGTGGTTAGAGGGGGGAGGCAGGTAGCCTAGTGGTTAGAGGGGGAGGCAGGCAGCCTAGTGGTTAGAGGGGGAGGCAGGCAGCCTAGTGGTTAGAGGGGGAGCCTGTGGAGGCAGGCAGCCAGTGGTTAGAGGGGGGCAGGTGAGTGGTTAGAGGCAGCCTGGTGGTTAGAGGGGGAGGCAGCCTAGTGGTTAGAGGGGGAGGCAGGTAGCCCAGTGGTTAGAGGGGGAGGCAGGCAGCCTAGTGGTTAGAGGGGGAGGCAGGTAGCCTAGTGGTTAGAGGGGGAGGGGCAGCCTAGTGGTTAGAGGGGAGGCAGGCAGCCAGTGGTTAGAGGGGGGAGGCAGGCAGCCTAGTGGTTAGAGGGGGAGGCAGGCAGCCCAGTGGTTAGAGGGGGAGGCAGGTAGCCTAGTGGTTAGAGGGGGCAGGTAGCCTAGTGGTTAGAGGGGGAGGCAGGTAGCCTAGTGGTTAGAGGGGGAGGGCAGGCAGCCCAGTGGTTAGAGGGGGGAGGGCAGCCTAGTGGTTAGAGGGGGAGGCATAGCCCAGTGGTTAGAGGGGGAGGCAGGTAGAGTGGTTAGAGGGGGAGGCAGGCAGCCTAGTGGTTAGAGTAGGGAGGCAGGCAGCCTAGTGGTTAGAGGGGGAGGCAGGCAGCCTAGTGGTTAGAGGGGGAGGCAGGCAGAGTGGTTAGAGGGGGAGGCAGGTAGCCTAGTGGTTAGAGTGGGGAGGCAGGTAGCCTAGTGGTAGAGTGTGGTTAGGGGGAGGCAGGCAGCCTAGTGGTTAGAGGGGGAGGCAGGCAGTCTAGTGGTTAGAGGGGAGGCAGGCAGCCTGAGTGGTTAGAGGGGAGGCAGGTAGCCTAGTGGTTAGAGGGGGGCAGCCTAGTGGTTAGAGGGGGGCAGCCTAGTGGTTAGAGGGGGAGGCAGGCAGCCTAGTGGTTAGAGGGGGTGGCAGGTAGCCTAGTGGTTAGAGGGGGAGGCAGGTAGCCTAGTGGTTAGGAGGGGGAGGCAGGCAGCCTAGTGGCGGAGGGGGAGGCAGGCAGCCTAGTGGTTAGAGGGGAGGCAGGTAGCCTAGTGGTTAGAGGGGAGGCAGGGAGTGGTTAGAGGGGGAGGCAGGTAGCCAGTGGTTAGAGGGGGAGGTTAGTGGTTAGAGGGGGAGGCAGGTAGCCTAGTGGTTAGAGGGGAGGCAGGTAGCCTAGTGGTTAGAGGGGGAGGCAGGTAGCCTAGTGGTTAGAGGGGGAGGCAGGTAGCCTAGTGGTTAGAGGGGGAGGCAGGTAGCCTAGTGGTTAGAGGGGGAGGCAGGTAGCCTAGTGGTTAGAGGGGAGGCAGGCAGCCTAGTGGTTAGAGGGGGAGGCAGGTAGCCTAGTGGTTAGAGTGGGGGAGGCAGGTAGCCTAGTGGTTAGAGGGGGAGGCAGGTAGCCTAGTGGTTAGAGGGGGAGGCAGGTAGCCTAGTGGTTAGGGGAGGCAGGGGAGGCAGGTTAGCCTAGAGGCAGTTAGCCTAGTGGTTAGAGGGGAGGCAGGTAGCCTAGTGGTTAGAGAGGGGGAGGCAGGCAGCCTAGTGGTTAGAGGGTGGCAGAGTGGTTAGAGGGGGAGGCAGGTAGCCTAGTGGTTAGAGGGGAGGCAGGCAGCCCAGTGGTTAGAGGGGGCAGGCCTAGTGGTTAGAGGGGGAGGCTAGTGGTTAGAGGTTAGAGCCAGGCGGGTTAGAGTGTTAGAGGGGGAGGCGGGTAGCCTAGTGGTTAGAGGGGGGGAGGGCCTAGTGGTTAGAGGAGGCAGCCTAGTGGTTAGAGGGGGAGGGCAGGTAGCCGTGGTTAGAGGGGGAGGCAGGTAGCCTAGTGGTTAGAGGGGGAGGCAGGTAGCCTAGTGGTTAGAGGGGAGGCAGGTAGCCTAGTGGGGAGGCAGGGTAGCCTAGTGGTTAGAGGGGGAGGCAGGTAGCCTAGTGGTTAGAGGGGGGAGGCAGGTAGCCTAGTGGTTAGGAGGGGGAGGCAGGTAGCCTGCCTAGTGGTTAGAGGGGGAGGCAGGTAGCCTAGTGGTTGCCCAGTGGTTAGAGGGGAGGCAGGGAATGGGAGGGGGAGGCAGGTAGCCTAGTGGTTAGAGGGGGGAGGGGGGGCAGGTAGCCTAGTGGTTAGAGGGGAGGCAGGTAGCCCAGTGGTTAGAGGGGGAGGCAGGTAGCCTAGTGGTTAGAGGGGGAGGCAGGTAGCCTGTGGTTAGAGGGGGAGGCAGGCAGCCCAGTGGTTAGAGGGGGAGGCAGGCAGCCTCGTGTGGTTAGAAGGGGAGGCAGGCAGCCTCGTGGTTAGAGGGGGGGAAATAAGTGGTTAGAGGCAGCAGGTAGCCTAGTGGTTAGAGGGGGAGGCAGGTAGCCTCGTGGTTAGAGGGGGAGGCAGGCAGCCCCGTGGTTAGAGGGGTTAGCCTAGTGGTTAGAGTGGGGGGCAGGTAGGCCTAGTGGTTAGAGGGGGAGGCAGGGCAGCCTGGTGGTTAGAGGTAGCCTAGTGGTTAGGAGGCAGGTAGCCTAGTGGTTAGAGGGGAGGCAGGTAGCATCCAATGGTTAGGGGGGGGAGGTAGCCTAGTGGTTAGAGGGGGAGGCAGGTAGCCTAGTGGTTAGAGGGGGGAGGCAGGTAGGGGGGCAGCCCAGTGGTTAGCAGGTAGCCTAGTGGTTAGAGGGGAGGCAGGTAGCCTAGTGGAGAGGGGGAGGCAGTGGTTAGGGGGGGGTGGTAGGTAGCCTAGTGGTTAGAGGGGGAGGCAGGCTGCCCAGTGGATAGAGGGGAGGCAGGCAGCCAGTGGTTAGAGGGGAGGCAGGTAGCCTAGTGGTTAGAGGGGAGGCAGGTAGCCTAGTGGTTAGAGGGGGAGGCAGGTAGCCTAGTGGTTAGAGGGGAGGCAGGTAGCCTAGTGGTTAGAGCCTAGTGGGGGAGGCAGGTAGCCCTAGTGGTTAGAGGGGGAGGCAGGTAGCCTAAGTGGTGAGAGGGGAGGCAGGTAGCCTAGTGGTTACTCTGTGGGCAGGTATCTAGTGGTTAGAGGGGAGGCAGTGGTTAGAGTGGGGGAGGGCAGCCTAGTGGTTAGGGGGAGGGGAGGCAGGTAGCCTAGTGGTTAGAGGGGAGGGGGTCTTAGGCAGGTAGCCCAGTGGTTAGAGGGGGAGGCAGGTAGCCTAGTGGTTAGAGGGGAGGCAGGTAGCCCTAGTGGTTAGAGGGGTTAGTGGTTAGAGGGGGAGCTGTATCTAGTGGTTAGAGGGGGAGGCCCTAGTGGTTAGAGGGGGGGGAGGCAGTGGTTAGAGGGGAGGCAGGTAGCCTAGTGGTTAGAGTAACCTAGTGGGGGAGGAGTAGCCTAGTGGTTAGAGGGGGAGGCAGGTAGCCTAGTGGTTAGAGGGGGAGGCAGGTAGCCTAGTGGTTAGAGTGGGGAGGCAGGTAGCCTAGTGGTTAGAGGGGAGGCAGGTAGCCCTAGTGGTTAGAGGGGGAGGCAGGCAGCCTAGTGGTTAGAGGGGGAGGCAGGTAGCCTAGTGGTTAGAGGGGGAGGTAGCCTAGTGGTTAGAGGGGAGGCTGCCTAGTGGTTAGAGGGGGAGGCAGGTAGCCTAGTGGTTAGAGGGGGAGGCAGGCTGCCTAGTGGTTAGAGGGGGAGGCAGGCTAGCCTGTGGTGAGAGGGGGTAGCCTAGTGGTTAGAGGGGGAGGCAGGTAGCCTAGTGGTTAGAGTGGGGGAGGCAGGTAGCCTATTGGTTAGAGGGGAGGCAGGTAGCCTATTGGTTAGAGGGGGAGGCAGGTAGCCTAGTGGTTAGAGGGGGAGGCAGGTAGCCTAGTGGTTAGAGGGGGAGGCAGGTAGCCTAGTGGTTAGAGGGGGCAGGAGGGCCTAGTGGTTAGAGGGGAGCTGTAGCCTAATGGTGAGAGGGGGAGGCAGGTAGCCTAGTGGTTAGAGGGGGAGGCAGGTAGCCTAGTGGTTAGAGGGGGAGGCAGGTAGCCTAGTGGTTACAGGCAGCCCTAGTGGTTAGTAGGGGGAGGGTGGCAGGTAGCCAGTGGTTAGAGGGGAGGCAGGTAGCCTAGTGGTTAGAGGGGGAGGCAATAACTGAAAGGTTGCTAGTTTGAATCCCTGAGCTGACAAGGTACAAATCTGTCGTTCTGCCCCTGAAACAGGCAGTTAACCCACTGTTTGTAGGCTGTCATTGTAAATAAGAATTTGTTCTTAACTGACCTGCCTCGTTAAAATAAATAAATAAAAAACATTTGTTTTAGAAAATTATTTCTCGACAATATAAACGATAAGGTCCTGTACAAGCCCCAAAACCGTACTCTGTAGTCTGTATCTAATGTTCAAGACCAAGCGTTACTGCTCTTAACAACCCCCTACAGAGGACATCTTCATCAATGATTAATGTGTCATGTAATGGAACTGAGAGTCATGATCAAGGACTAATGCTGAGCATGTACCAACAATGGAAGGCCCACTGTGTATGTTACACATTGTATCTCTTAAAACAGCCTCACAGGCAAAATAAAACAGCTGTATCTATCTATTGTTACTCTGTGGTCTGTATCTATTGTTACTCTGTGGTCTGTATCTATTGTTACTCTGTGGTCTGTATGTATCTAATGTTACTCTGTGGTCTGTATCTATCTAATGTTACTCTGTGGTCTGTATCTATTGTTACTCTGTGGTCTGTATCTATTGTTACTCTGTGGTCTGTATCTATCTATTGTTACTCTGTGGTCTGTATCTAATGTTACTCTGTGGTCTGTATCTAATGTTACTCTGTGGTCTGTATCTAATGTTACTCTGTGGTCTGTATCTATTGTTACTCTGTGGTCTGTATCTATCTATTGTTACTCTGTGGTCTGTATCTATTGTTACTCTGTGGTCTGTATCTATTGTTACTCTGTGGTCTGTATCTATTGTTACTCTGTGATCTGTATCTATTGTTACTCTGTGGTCTGTATCTATCTATTGTTACTCTGTGGTCTGTATCTATTGTTACTCTGTGGTCTGTATCTATTGTTACTCTGTGGTCTGTATCTAATGTTACTCTGTGGTCTGTATCTATCTATTGTTACTCTGTGGTCTGTATCTATTGTTACTCTGTGGTCTGTATTTATTGTTACTCTGTGGTCTGTATCTATCTATTGTTACTCTGTGGTCTGTATCTAATGTTACTCTGTGGACTGTATCTATTGTTACTCTGTGGTCTGTGTCTAATGTTACTCTGTGGTCTGTATCTATCTATTGTTACTCTGTAGTCTGTATCTATTGTTACTCTGTAGTCTGTATTTATTGTTACTCTGTGGTCTGTATCTATCTATTGTTACTCTGTGGTCTGTATTTATTGTTACTCTGTAGTCTGTATCTATTGTTACTCTGTGGTCTGTATCTATTGTTACTCTGTAGTCTGTATTTATTGTTACTCTGTGGTCTGTATCTAATGTTACTCTGTGGTCTGTATCTATTGTTACTCTGTGGTCTGTATCTATTGTTACTCTGTGGTCTGTATCTATTGTTACTCTGTAGTCTGTATCTATTGTTACTCTGTGGTCTGTATTATTGTTATCTGTAGTCTGTAATTGTTACTCTGTGGTCTGTATCTAATGTTACTCTGTGGTCTGTATCTAATGTTACTCTGTGGTCTGTATCTATCTAATGTTACTCTGTGGTCTGTATCTAATGTTACTCTGTGGTCTGTATCTATCTATTGTTACTCTGTGGTCTGTATCTATTGTTACTCTGTAGTCTGTATTTATTGTTACTCTGTGGTCTGTATCTATCTATTGTTACTCTGTAGTCTGTATCTATTGTTACTCTGTAGTCTGTATCTATTGTTACTCTGTAGTCTGTATCTATTGTTACTCTGTAGTCTGTATCTATTGTTACTCTGTAGTCTGTATCTATTGTTACTCTGTGGTCTGTATCTAATGTTACTCTGTGGTCTGTATCTACTGTTACTCTGTGGTCTGTATCTATGTTACTCTGTGGTCTGTATCTATCTGTTACTCTGTGGTCTGTATCTATCTATTGTTACTCTGTGGTCTGTATCTATCTAATGTTACTCTGTGGTCTGTATCTATTGTTACTCTGTCTGTATCTATTGTTCTGTATCTGTATCTATTGTTACTCTGTGGTCTGTATCTATCTATTGTTACTCTGTGGTCTGTATCTAATTGTTACTCTGTGGTCTGTATCTATTGTTACTCTGTGGTTTGTATCTATTGTTACTCTGTGGTCTGTATCTATCTATTGTTACTCTGTGGTCTGTATCTATTGTTACTCTGTTACTCTGTGGTCTGTATCTATTGTTACTCTGTTACTCTGTGGTCTGTATCTATTGTTACTCTGTGGTCTGTATCTATTGTTACTCTGTGGTCTGTATCTATCTATTGTTACTCTGTGGTCTGTATCTATCTAATGTTACTCTGTGGTCTGTATCTAATGTTACTCTGTGGTCTGTATCTATCTAATGTTACTCTGTGGTCTGTATCTATCTATTGTTACTCTGTGGTCTGTATCTATCTATTGTTACTCTGTGGTCTGTATCTAATGTTACTCTGTGGTCTGTATCTATTGTTACTCTGTGGTGTGTATATAATGTTACTCTGTGGTCTGTATCTATCTATGTTACTCTGTGGTCTGTATCTATTGTTACTCTGTGGTCTGTATCTATCTAATGTTACTCTGTGGTCTGTATCTAATGTTACTCTGTGGTCTGTATCTATCTATTGTTACTCTGTGGTCTGTATCTATCTATTGTTACTCTGTGGTCTGTATTTATTGTTACTCTGTGGTCTGTATTTATTGTTACTCTGTGGTCTGTATCTATTGTTACTCTGTGGTCTGTATCTATTGTTACTCTGTGGTCTGTATCTATTGTTACTCTGTGGTCTGTATCTATTGTTACTCTGTGGTCTGTATCTATTGTTTCTCTGTGGTCTGTATCTAATGTTACTCTGTGGTCTGTATCTATTGTTACTCTGTGGTCTGTATCTATCTAATGTTACTCTGCGGTCTGTATCTATCTATTGTTTCTGTGGTCTGTATCTATTGTTACTCTGGTCTGTATCTATCTAATGTTTCTCTGTGGTCTGTATCTATTGTTACTCTGTGGTCTGTATCTATCTAATGTTACTCTGTGGTCTGTATCTATTGTTACTCTGTGGTCTGTATCTAATGTTACTCTGTGGTCTGTATCTATCTAATGTTACTCTGTGGTCTGTATCTATCTGTTACTCTGTGGTCTGTATCTATCTATTGTTACTCTGTGGTCTGTATCTAATGTTACTCTGTGGTCTGTATCTATCTAATGTTACTCTGTGGTCTGTATCTATCTAATGTTACTCTGTGGTCTGTATCTATTGTTACTCTGTGGTCTGTATCTATCTAATGTTACTCTGTGGTCTGTATCTATCTAATATTACTCTGTGGTCTGTATCTATTGTTACTCTGTGGTCTGTATCTATCTATTGTTACTCTGTGGTCTGTATCTATTGTTACTCTGTGGTCTGTATCTATTGTTACTCTGTGGTCTGTATCTATCTATTGTTACTCTGTGGTCTGTATTTATTGTTACTCTGTGGTCTGTATCTATTGTTACTCTGTGGTCTGTATCTATCTAATGTTACTCTGTGGTCTGTATCTATCTAATGTTACTCTGTGGTCTGTATCTATCTAATGTTACTCTGTGGTCTGTATCTATCTATTGTTACTCTGTGGTTTGTATCTATTGTTACTCTGTGGTTTGTATCTATTGTTACTCTGTGGTCTGTATCTATCTATTGTTACTCTGTGGTCTGTATCTAATGTTACTCTGTGGTCTGTCTATCTAATGTTACTCTGTGGTCTTATCTATCTATTGTTACTCTGTGGTCTGTATTTATTGTTACTCTGTGGTCTGTATTTATTGTTACTCTGTGGTCTGTATCTATCTATTGTTACTCTGTGGTCTGTATCTATTGTTACTCTGTGGTCTGTATCTATTGTTACTCCTTGGTCTGTATCTATTGTTACTCTGTGGTTTGTATCTATCTAATGTTACTCTGATCTGTATCTATTGTTACTCTGTGGTCTGTATCTATTGTTACTCTGTGGTCTGTATCTATTGTTACTCTGTGGTCTGTATCTGTCTATGTTACTCTGTGGTCTGTATCTATCTATTGTTACTCTGTGGTCTGTATCTATCTATTGTTACTCTGTGATCTGTATCTATCTATTGTTACTCTGTGGTCTGTGTCTATTGTTACTCTGTGGTCTGTATCTATTGTTACTCTGTGGTCTGTATCTATCTATTGTTACTCTGTGGTCTGTATCTAATGTTACTCTGTGGTCTGTATCTATCTATTGTTACTCTGTGGTCTGTATCTATCTATTGTTTCTCTGTGGTCTGTATCTATTGTTACTCTGTGGTCTGTATCTATTGTTACTCTGTGGTCTGTATCTATTGTTACTCTGCGGTCTGTATCTATCTATTGTTACTCTGTGGTCTGTATCTATTGTTACTCTGGTCTGTATCTATTGTTACTCTGTGGTCTGTATCTATTGTTACTCTGTGGTCTGTATCTATCTAGTGTTACTCTGTGGTCTGTATCTGTCTATTGTTTCTCTGTGGTCTGTATCTATTGTTACTCTGTGGTCTGTATCTATCTATTGTTACTCTGTGGTCTGTATCTATCTATTGTTACCTGTGGTCTGTATCTATCTATTGTTACTCTGTGGTCTGTATCTGTCTACTGTTACTCTGTGGTCTGTATCTATCTATTGTTACTCTGTGGTCTGTATCTATCTATTGTTACTCTGTGGTCTGTATCTGTCTACTGTTACTCTGTGGTCTGTATCTATCTATTGTTACTCTGTGGTCTGTATCTATCTATTGTTACTCTGTGGTCTGTATCTATTGTTACTCTGTGGTCTGTATCTAATGTTACTCTGTGGTCTGTATCTATTGTTACTCTGTGGTCTGTATCTATCTATTGTTACTCTGTGGTCTGTATCTATTGTTACTCTGTGGTCTGTATCTATTGTTACTCTGTGGTCTGTATCTATTGTTACTCTGTGGTCTGTATCTATCTATTGTTACTCTGTGATCTGTATCTATCTATTGTTACTCTGTGGATCTGTATCTATCTATTGTTACTCTGTGGTCTGTGTCTATTGTTACTCTGTGGTCTGTATCTATTGTTACTCTGTGGTCTGTATCTATCTATTGTTACTCTGTGGTCTGTATCTAATGTTACTCTGTGGTCTGTATCTATTGTTACTCTGTGGTCTGTATCTATTGTTACTCTGTGGTCTGTATCTATTGTTACTCTGTGGTCTGTACTATCTATTGTTATTCTGTGGTCTGTATCTATTGTTACTCTGTGGTCTGTATCTATTGTTACTCTGTGGTCTGTATCTATTGTTACTCTGTGGTCTGTATCTATCTATTGTTACTCTGTGGTCTGTATCTAATGTTACTCTGGTCTGTATCTATTGTTACTCTGTGGTCTGTATCTATCTAATGTTACTCTGTGGTCTGTATCTATCTATTGTTACACTGTGGTCTGTATCTGTCTATTGTTACTCTGTGGTCTGTATCTATCTATTGTTACTCTGTGGTCTGTATCTATCTATTGTTACTCTGTGGTCTGTATCTAATTGTTACTCTGTGGTCTGTATCTATCTATTGTTACTCTGTGGTCTGTATCTATCTATTGTTACTCTGTGGTCTGTATCTATCTATTGTTACTCTGTGGTCTGTATCTGTCTACTGTTACTCTGTGGTCTGTATCTATCTATTGTTACTCTGTGGTCTGTATCTGTCTACTGTTACTCTGTGGTCTGTATATCTATTGTTACTCTGTGGTCTGTATCTATCTATTGTTACTCTGTGTCTGTATCTAATGTTACTCTGTGGTCTGTATCTAATGTTACTCTGTGGTCTGTATCTAATGTTACTCTGGTCTGTATCTATTGTTACTCTGTGGTCTGTATCTATCTAATGTTACTCTGTGGTCTGTATCTATTGTTACTCTGTGGTCTGTATCTATTGTTACTCTGTGGTCTGTATCTATTGTTACTCTGTGGTCTGTATCTATCTATTGTTACTCTGTGGTCTGTATCTATCTATTGTTACTCTGTGGTCTGTATCTATCTATTGTTACTCTGTGGTCTGTATCTATTGTTACTCTGTGGTCTGTATCTATTGTTACTCTGTGGTCTGTATCTATCTATTGTTACTCTGTGGTCTGTATCTAATGTTACTCTGGTCTGTATCTATCTATTGTTACTCTGTGGTCTGTATATCTATTGTTTCTCTGTGTCTGTATCTATTGTTACTCTGTGGTCTGTATCTATTGTTACTCTGTGGTCTGTATCTATTGTTACTCTGTGGTCTGTATCTATCTATTGTTACTCTGTGGTCTGTATCTAATGTTACTCTGGTCTGTATCTATTGTTACTCTGTGGTCTGTATCTATTGTTACTCTGTGGTCTGTATCTATCTATTGTTACTCTGTGGTCTGTATCTATCTATTGTTTCTCTGTGGTCTGTATCTATCTATTGTTACTCTGTGGTCTGTATCTATCTATTGTTACTCTGTGGTCTGTATCTATCTATTGTTACTCTGTGGTCTGTATCTATCTATTGTTACTCTGTGGTCTGTATCTATCTATTGTTACTCTGTGGTCTGTATCTATTGTTACTCTGTGGTCTGTATCTATCTATTGTTACTCTGTGGTCTGTATCTATCTATTGTTACTCTGTGGTCTGTATCTATTGTTACTCTGTGGTCTGTATCTAATGTTACTCTGTGGTCTGTATCTAATGTTACTCTGTGGTCTGTATCTATTGTTACTCTGTGGTCTGTATCTATCTATTGTTACTCTGTGGTCTGTATCTGTATCTATTGTTACTCTGTGGTCTGTATCTATCTATTGTTACTCTGTGGTCTGTATCTATCTATTGTTACTCTGTGATCTGTATCTATCTATTGTTACTCTGTGGTCTGTGTCTATTGTTACTCTGTGGTCTGTATCTATTGTTACTCTGTGGTCTGTATCTATCTATTGTTACTCTGTGGTCTGTATCTATCTATTGTTACTCTGTGGTCTGTATCTATCTGTTATTTATGTTACTCTGTGGTCTGTATCTATTGTTACTCTGTGGTCTGTATCTATTGTTACTCTGTGGTCTGTATCTATCTATTGTTACTCTGTGGTCTGTATCTATTGTTACTCTGTGGTCTGTATCTATTGTTACTCTGTGTATCTATTGTTACTCTGGTCTGTATCTATTGTTACTCTGTGGTCTGTATCTATCTATTGTTACTCTGTGATCTGTATCTATCTATTGTTACTCTGTGATCTGTATCTATCTATTGTTACTCTGTGGTCTGTGTCTATTGTTACTCTGTGGTCTGTATCTATTGTTACTCTGTGGTCTGTATCTATCTATTGTTACTCTGTGGTCTGTATCTAATGTTACTCTGTGGTCTGTATCTATTGTTACTCTGTGGTCTGTATCTATTGTTACTCTGGTCTGGTCTGTATCTATTGTTACTCTGTCTGTATCTATCTATTGTTACTCTGTGGTCTGTATCTATTGTTACTCTGGTCTGTATCTATTGTTACTCTGTGGTCTGTATCTATTGTTACTCTGTGGTCTGTATCTATCTATTGTTACTCTGTGGTCTGTATCTATTGTTACTCTGGTCTGTATCTATTGTTACTCTGTGGTCTGTATCTATTGTTACTCTGTGGTCTGTATCTATCTATTGTTACACTGTGGTCTGTATCTATCTATTGTTTCTCTGTGGTCTGTATCTGTCTATTGTTACTCTGTGGTCTGTATCTATCTATTGTTACTCTGTGTATCTGTCTCTGTTATCTGTATCTATCTATTGTTACTCTGTGGTCTGTATCTATCTATTGTTACTCTGTGGTCTGTATCTATCTATAATGTTACTCTGTGTCTGTCTGTACTCTGTGGTCTGTATCTATCTATTGTTACTCTGTGGTCTGTATCTGTCTACTGTTACTCTGTGGTCTGTATCTATCTATTGTTACTCTGTGGTCTGTATCTGTCTACTGTTACTCTGTGGTCTGTATCTATCTATTGTTACTCTGTGGTCTGTATCTATCTATTGTTACTCTGTGGTCTGTTATCTATCTAATGTTACTCTGTGGTCTGTATCTAATGTTACTCTGTGGTCTGTATCTAATGTTACTCTGTGGTCTGTATCTATTGTTACTCTGTGGTCTACGGGTATCTATCTATTGTTACTCTGTGGTCTGTATCTATTGTTACTCTGTGGTCTGTATCTATTGTTACTCTGTGGTCTGTATCTATTGTTACTCTGTGGTCTGTATCTATCTATTGTTACTCTGTGGTCTGTATCTATCTATTGTTACTCTGTGATCTGTATCTATCTATTGTTACTCTGTGGTCTGTGTCTATTGTTACTCTGTCTGTATCTGGTCTGTATCTATTGTTACTCTGTGGTCTGTATCTATCTATTGTTACTCTGTGGTCTGTATCTATCTATGTTACTCTATGGTCTGTATCTATCTATTGTTACTCTGTGGTCTAATGTATCTGTGGTCTATTGTTTCTCTGTGGTCTGTATCTATTGTTACTCTGGTCTGTATCTATTGTTACTCTGTGGTCTGTATCTATTGTTACTCTGTGGTCTGTATCTATCTATTGTTACTCTGTGGTCTGTATCTATTGTTACTCTGGTCTGTATCTATTGTTACTCTGTGGTCTGTATCTATTGTTACTCTGTGGTCTGTATCTGTCTATTGTTTCTCTGTGGTCTGTATCTATGTTATTGTTATCTATTGTTACTCTGTGGTCTGTATCTATCTATTGTTACTCTTGTCTGTATCTATTGTTACTCTGTGGTCTGTATCTATTATTTACTCTGGGTCTGTATCTGTATCTATCTATTGTTACTCTGTAGTCTGTATCTATCTATTGTTACTCTGTGATCTGTATCTGTCTACTGTTACTCTGTGGTCTGTATCTGTCTACTGTTACTCTGTGGTCTGTATCTATCTATTGTTACTCTGTGGTCTGTATCTATCTATTGTTACTCTGTGGTCTGTATCTATCTATTGTTACTCTGTGGTCTGTATCTAATGTTACTCTGTGGTCTGTATCTAATGTTACTCTGTGGTCTGTATCTATTGTTACTCTGTGGTCTGTATCTATCTATTGTTACTCTGCTCTGTATCTATTGTTACTCTGTGGTCTGTATCTATTGTTACTCTGTGGTCTGTATCTATCTATTGTTACTCTGTGATCTGTATCTATCTATTGTTACTCTGTGGTCTGTGTCTATTGTTACTCTGTGGTCTGTATCTATTGTTACTCTGTGGTCTGTATCTATCTATCTATCTGTCTACTGTTACTCTGTGGTCTGTATCTAATGTTACTCTGTGGTCTGTATCTATCTATTGTTATCTATTGTTACTCTGTGGTCTGTATCTATCTATTGTTTCTCTGTGGTCTGTATCTATCTTGTTACTCTGTGGTCTGTATCTATTGTTACTCTGTGGTCTGTATCTATCTATTGTTACTCTGCGGTCTGTATCTGTATCTATTGTTACTCTGTGGTCTGTATCTATTGTTACTCTGGTCTGTATCTATTGTTACTCTGTGGTCTGTATCTATTGTTACTCTATTGTTTCTCTGTGAATTATGTATCTATCTATTGTTACTCTGTATCTGTATCTATTGTTACTCTGTGGTCTGTATCTATCTACTCTGGTCTGTATTGTTACTCTGTGGTCTGTATCTATCTATTGTTACTCTGTGGTCTGTATCTATCTATTGTTACTCTGTGGTCTGTATCTATCTATTGTTACTCTGTGGTCTGTATTGTTACTCTGTGGTCTGTATCTGTCTACTGTTACTCTGTGGTCTGTATCTATCTGTATTATTTTACTCTGTGGTCTGTATCTATCTATCTGTTACTCTGTGGTCTGTATCTAATGTTACTCTGTGGTCTGTATCTATCTGTGGTCTGTGTCTATTGTTACTCTGTGGTCTGTATCTATTGTTACTCTGTGGTCTGTATCTGTCTATTGTTATCTGTATTGTTACTCTGTGGTCTGTATCTAATTGTTACTCTGTGGTCTGTATCTATCTATTGTTACTCTGTGGTCTGTATCTATCTATTGTTTCTCTGTGGTCTGTATCTGTATCTTGTTACTCTGTGGTCTGTATCTATTGTTACTCTGTGGTCTGTATCTATTGTTACTCTGTGCTCTGTATCTATTGTTACTCTGTATCTATCTAATGTTACTTGGTCTGTATCTATCTATTGTTACTCTGGTCTGTATCTATCTATTGTTTCTCTGTGGTCTGTATCTATTGTTACTCTGTGGTCTTATCTATTGTTACTCTGTGGTCTGTATCTATTGTTTACTCTGGTCTGTATCTATCTATTGTTACTCTGTGGTCTGTATCTATTGTTACTCTGTGGTCTGTATCTATCTATTGTTACTCTGTGGTCTGTATCTATCTATTGTTTCTCTGGTCTGTATCTATCTATTGTTACTCTGTGGTCTGTATCTATCTATTGTTACTCTGTGGTCTGTATCTATTGTTACTTGTTACTATCTATTGTTACTCTGTGGTCTGTATCTATCTATTGTTACTCTGTGGTCTGTATCTATTGTTTATCTATCTGTCTACTCTGTGGTCTGTATCTATCTATTGTTACTCTGTGGTCTGTATCTATCTATTGTTACTCTGTGGTCTGTATCTATCTATTGTTACTCTGTGGTCTGTATCTATCTATTGTTACTCTGTGGTCTGTATCTAATGTTACTCTGTGGTCTGTATCTATTGTTACTCTGTGGTCTGTATCTATCTATTGTTACTCTGTGGTCTGTATCTATCTATTGTTACTCTGTGGTCTGTATCTATTGTTACTCTGTGGTCTGTATCTATTGTTACTCTGTGGTCTGTATCTATTGTTACTCTGTGGTCTGTATCTATTGTTACTCTGTGGTCTGTATCTATCTATTGTTACTCTGTGGTCTGTATCTATCTATTGTTTCTCTGTGGTCTGTATCTATTGTTACTCTGTGGTCTGTATCTATTGTTACTCTGTGGTCTGTATCTATTGTTACTCTGTGGTCTTATCTATCTATTGTTACTCTGGTCTGTATCTATCTATTGTTACTCTGTGGTCTGTATCTATTGTTACTCTGTGGTCTGTATCTATCTATTGTTACTCTGTGGTCTGTATCTCTGTGGTCTGTATCTATTGTTACTCTGTGGTCTGTATCTATTGTTACTCTGTGGTCTGTATCTACTCTGTGGTCTGTATTGTTACTCTGTGGTCTGTATCTATCTATTGTTACTCTGTGGTCTGTATCTATCTATTGTTACTCTGTGGTCTGTATCTATTGTTACTCTGTGGTCTGTATCTAATGTTACTCTGTGGTCTGTATCTTGTTACTCTGTGGTCTGTATCTATTGTTACTCTGTGGTCTGTATCTATCTATGTTACTCTGTGGTCTGTATCTATTGTTACTCTGTGGTCTGTATCTATCTATTGTTACTCTGTGGTCTGTATCTATTGTTACTCTGTGGTCTGTATCTATTGTTACTCTGTGGTCTATTATTATTCTCCTGGTCTGTATCTATCTATTGTTACTCTGTGGTCTGTATCTATCTATTGTTACTCTGTGGTCTGTATCTATCTATTGTTACTCTGTGGTCTGTATCTATCTAATGTTACTCTGTGGTCTGTATCTATCTATTGTTACTCTGTGGTCTGTATCTATCTATTGTTACTCTGTGGTGTGTATCTATTGTTACTCTGTGGTGTGTATCTATTGTTACTCTGTGGTCTGTTACTCTGTGGTCTGTATCTATCTATTGTTACTCTGTGGTCTGTATCTATCTATTGTTACTCTGTGGTCTGTATCTATTGTTACTCTGTGGTCTGTATCTATTGTTACTCTGTGGTCTGTATCTATTGTTACTCTGTGGTCTGTATCTATCTATTGTTACTCTGTGGTCTGTATCTATCTATTGTTACTCTGTGGTCTGTATCTATCTATTGTTACTCTGTGGTCTGTATCTATCTATTGTTACTCTGTGGTCTGTATCTATTGTTACTCTGTGTCTGTATCTGTTACTCTGTGGTCTGTATCTATCTATTGTTACTCTGTGGTCTGTATCTATTGTTACTCTGTGGTCTGTATCTATCTATTGTTACTCTGTGGTCTGTATCTATTGTTATCTGTATCTATTGTTACTCTGTGGTCTGTTACTCTGTGGTGTGTATCTAATGTTACTCTGTGGTCTGTATCTATCTATTGTTACTCTGTGTCTGTATCTGTATCTATTGTTACTCTGTGGTCTGTATCTATTGTTACTCTGTGGTCTGTATCTATCTAATGTTACTCTGTGGTCTGTATCTATCTATTCTTACTCTGTGGTCTGTATCTATCTAATGTTACTCTGTGGTCTGTATCTAATGTTACTCTGTGGTGTGTATCTTGTTACTCTGTGGTCTGTATCTATTGTTACTCTGTGGTCTGTATCTATTGTTACTCTGTGGTCTGTATCTATCTATTGTTACTCTGTGGTCTGTATCTATTGTTACTCTGTAGTCTGTCTGTATCTGTATCTATCTATTGTTACTGTATCTATCTATTGTTACTCTGGTCTGTGTCTATTGTTACTCTGTGGTCTGTATCTATCTATTGTTACTCTGTGGTCTGTATCTATTGTTACTCTGTGGTCTGTATCTAATGTTACTCTGTGTCTGTATCTATCTAATGTTACTCTGTGGTCTGTATCTGTAATGTTACTCTGTGGTCTGTATCTATTGTTACTCTGTGGTCTGTATCTATCTATTGTTACTCTGTAGTCTCTATCTTTGATCTGAAGCTGGATAATTCCCAGATGTTGGGGAATGTTCTGAGATGGTTGATAGATGATGGGGAATGTTCTGAGATGGTTGACATAGATGTTGGGGAATGTTCTGAGATGGTTGACATAGATGTTGGGGAATGTTCTGAGATGGTTGACATAGATGTTGGGGAATGTTCTGAGATGGTTGACACAGATGTTGGGGAATGTTCTGAGATGGTTGACACAGATGTTGGGGAATGTTCTGAGATGGTTGACATAGATGTTGGGGAATGTTCTGAGATGGTTGACACAGATGTTGGGGAATGTTCTGAGATGGTTGACACAGATGTTGGGGAATGTTCTGAGATGGTTGACACAGATGTTGGGGAATGTTCTGAGATGGTTGACACAGATGTTGGGGAATGTTCTGAGATGGTTGACACAGATGTTGGGGAATGTTCTGAGATGGTTGACACAGATGTTGGGGAATGTTCTGAGATGGTTGACACAGATGTTGGGGAATGTTCTGAGATGGTTGACACAGACGTTGGGGAATGTTCTGAGATGGTTGACACAGACGTTGGGGAATGTTCTGAGATGGTTGACACAGACGTTGGGGAATGTTCTGAGATGATTGATAAGATGTTGTGCACAATATTTTAGTAAACGTTAAGATAACATTCCAAGGATATTTCATAATTTTTTAATTAAAAAATAAAACATTTTGTTTTCAAAAACATTAATTTGATTTTTTTGGGGACATTATCATCCTAATGTTAAATAAAACCCTAACTAGAACTTAATGGGAATCTAATGTTCTGGGAATGTTTCCTGTTTGCTGGGTAGTCTATATAGTGCACTACTTTTAACTAGAGCCCTATGGGACCTGGTCAAAAGTAATGCACTACATAGGTGATAGGGTGCGGTTTGGGACACATCCTCCATGTTTCAGAGGCAGCATGGCTCCTGGCCTACTTTCACATCACGTACTGTACAACATCTCGAGTGAAATATTTATCAAGGTCAGTAAGGCTGCTTAGCAGACTGTTAGTGATTCACAATGGCAACGTTTTCCACCAACATACAGTACCTACATCACCCATAGACACTGTTGTATATGGAGAAGTAAGCGTCAACTAACGAAAACAGTTTAAAGTCTCTATTCAATCCACATCCCAGAAAGTTCAGCTTTTTTGATTTTACCTTTTATTTAACTAGGCAAGTCAGTTAATAACAAATTCTTATTTTCAATGGCGGCCTAGGAACAGTAGTGGGTTAACTGCCTTGTTCAGGGGCAGAACAACAGATTTGTACCTTGTCAGCTCGGGATTCGAACTTGCAACTTTCGGTTACTAGTCCAACGCTCTAACCACTAGGCTCACGATTTAAATTTAAAGGCAGTTTTCCCTCTTTAGCGGAGGCCCTAAGTCTTAGAGCCCCAAGTCTTCAGCTTTACAGACTGAATAGAGCCCTAAGTCTTCAGCTTTACAGACTCAATAGAGCCCCAAGTCTTCAGCTTTACCGACTGAATAGAGCCCCAAGTCTTCAGCTTTACAGACTCAATAGAGCCCTAAGTCTTCAGCTTTACAGACTGAATAGAGCCCCAAGTCTTCAGATTTGACTCAATAGAGCCCCAAGTCTTCAGCTTTACAGACTGAATAGAGCCCCAAGTCTTCAGCTTTACCGACTGAATAGAGCCCCAAGTCTTCAGCTGAATTACCGTCTTGAATAGAGCCCCAAGTCTTCAGCTTTACAGACTGAAAAGAGCCCCAAGTCTTCAGCTTTACAGACTGAAAAGAGCCCCAAGTCTTCAGCTTTACCGACTGAAAAGAGCCCCAAGTCTTCAGCTTTACCGACTGAATAGAGCCCCAAGTCTTAAGCTTTACCGACTGAATAGAGCCCTAAGTCTTCAGCTTTACAGACTCAATAGAGCCCCAAGTCTTCAGCTTTACAGACTCAATAGAGCCCTAAGTCTTCAGATTTGACTCAATAGAGCCCCAAGTCTTCAGATTTGACTGAATAGAGCCCCAAGTCTTCAGCTTTACAGACTCAATAGAGCCCTAAGTCTTCAGATTTGACTCAATAGAGCCCCAAGTCTTCAGATTTGACTGAATAGAGCCCCAAGTCTTCAGCTTTACAGACTGAAAAGAGCCCCAAGTCTTCAGCTTTACAGACTGAATAGAGCCCCAAGTCTTCAGATTAACAGACTGAATAGAGCCCCAAGTCTTCAGCTTTACCGACTGAATAGAGCCCCAAGTCTTCAGATTTGACTGAATAGAGCCCCAAGTCTTCAGCTTTACAGACTGAAAAGAGCCCCAAGTCTTCAGATTTACAGACTGAATAGAGCCCCAAGTCTTCAGCTTTACAGACTGAAAAGAGCCCCAAGTCTTCAGCTTTACAGACTGAAAAGAGCCCCAAGTCTTCAGATTAACAGACTGAATAGAGCCCCAAGTCTTCAGCTTTACCGACTGAATAGAGCCCCCAAGTCTTCAGCTTTACCGACTGAATAGAGCCCCAAGTCTTCAGCTTTACAGACTGAAAAGAGCCCCAAGTCTTCAGATTAACAGACTGAATAGAGCCCCAAGTCTTCAGCTTTACCGACTGAATAGAGCCCCAAGTCTTCAGATTTGACTCAATAGAGCCCCAAGTCTTCAGATTAACAGACTGAATAGAGCCCCAAGTCTTCAGCTTTACCGACTGAATAGAGCCCCAAGTCTTCAGCTTTACCGACTGAATAGAGCCCCAAGTCTTCAGCTTTACCGACTGAATAGAGCCCCAAGTCTTCAGCTTTACCGACTGAATAGAGCCCCAAGTCTTCAGCTTTACAGACTGAATAGAGCCCCAAGTCTTCAGCTTTACCGACTGAATAGAGCCCCAAGTCTTCAGCTTTACAGACTGAATAGAGCCCCAAGTCTTCAGCTTTACAGACTGAATAGAGCCCCAAGTCTTCAGCTTTACAGACTGAATAGAGCCCCAAGTCTTCAGATTTACAGACTGAATAGAGCCCCAAGTCTTCAGCTTTACAGACTGAATAGAGCCCCAAGTCTTCAGCTTTACAGACTGAATAGAGCCCCAAGTCTTCAGCTTTACAGACTGAATAGAGCCCCAAGTCTTCAGCTTTACAGACTGAATAGAGCCCCAAGTCTTCAGCTTTACAGACTGAATAGAGCCCCAAGTCTTCAGATTTACAGACTGAATAGAGCCCCAAGTCTTCAGCTTTACAGACTGAATAGAGCCCCAAGTCTTCAGCTTTACCCGACTGAATAGAGCCCCAAGTCTTCAGCTTTACAGACTGAATAGAGCCCCAAGTCTTCAGCTTTACAGACTGAATAGAGCCCCAAGTCTTCAGCTTTACAGACTGAATAGAGCCCCAAATCTTCAGATTTACAGACTGAATAGAGCCCCAAGTCTTCAGCTTTACAGACTGAATAGAGCCCCAAGTCTTCAGCTTTACCGACTGAATAGAGCCCCAAGTCTTCAGCTTTACAGATTGAATAGAGCCCCAAGTCTTCAGCTTTACCGACTGAATAGAGCCCTAAGTCTTCAGCTTTACAGACTCAATAGAGCCCCAAGTCTTCAGCTTTACAGACTCAATAGAGCCCTAAGTCTTCAGATTTGACTCAATAGAGCCCCAAGTCTTCAGATTTGACTGAATAGAGCCCCAAGTCTTCAGCTTTACAGACTGAATAGAGCCCCAAGTCTTCAGCTTTACAGACTGAATAGAGCCCTAAGTCTTCAGCTTTACAGACTCAATAGAGTCCCAAGTCTTCAGCTTTACCGACTGAATAGAGCCCTAACCCGGGTACCAGTCTGTTTGGGCCATCATGCCACTTGCAACTCCTCGTCACGCCGGAAAGGGGTTGATATGAACAGCCCTGGAACCAGGCTAGGTGCATTGGTGAGAAAGGTAGATAAATATAAGAGTTTGATTGAAGCTAAATTATGGTTATGAATCATTGAATTATGTTTTTGTATAGAGGACGTCTATTCAAGCCAGTCTGTATAGCCCTTTACATTGCCTTTAGTTTCTCATTGCTCTCTCTCTGTCCAATATCGTCTCTTGGTATCCCTGTTTCTCTCTCTCTGTCCAATATCGTCTCTTGGTATCCCTGTTTCTCTCTCTCTCTGTCCAATATTGTCTCTTGGTATCCCTGTTTCTCTCTCTGTCCAATATTGTCTCTTGGTATCCCTGTTTCTCTCTCTCTGTCCAATATCGTCTCTTGGTATCCCTGTTTCTCTCTCTCTGTCCAATATCGTCTCTTGGTATCCCTGTTTCTCTCTCTCTGTCCAATATCGTCTCTTGGTATCCCTGTTTCTCTCTCTGTCCAATATCGTCTCTTGGTATCCCTGTTTCTCTCTCTGTCCAATATCGTCTCTTGGTATCCCTGTTTCTCTCTCTCTCTGTCCAATATCGTCTCTTGGTATCCCTGTTTTCTCTCTCTCTGTCCAATATCGTCTCTTGGTATCCCTGTTTTTCTCTCTCTGTCCAATATCGTCTCTTGGTATCCCTGTTTCTTCTCTCTCTGTCCAATATCGTCTCTTGGTATCCCTGTTTCTCTCTCTCTCTGTCCAATATCGTCTCTTGTTATCCCTGTTTTTTCTCTCTCTCTGTCCAATATTGTCTCTTGGTATCCCTGTTTCTCTCTCTCTGTCCAATATCGTCTCTTGGTTCCCTGTTTCTGTCTCTCTGTCCAATATCGTCTCTTGGTATCCCTGTTTCTGTCTCTCTGTCCAATATCGTCTCTTGGTATCCCTGTTTTCTCTCTCTCTGTCCAATATTGTCTCTTGGTATCCCTGTTTCTCTCTCTCTGTCCAATATTGTCTCTTGGTTCCCTGTTTCTGTCTCTCTGTCCAATATCATCTCTTGGTTCCCTGTTTCTGTCTCTCTGTCCAATATCGTCTCTTGGTTCCCTGTTTCTGTCTCTCTGTCCAATATCGTCTCTTGGTTCCCTGTTTCTGTCTCTCTGTCCAATATCATCTCTTGGTTCCCTGTTTCTGTCTCTCTGTCCAATATCGTCTCTTGGTATCCCTGTTTCTCTCTCTCTCTGTCCAATATCATCTCTTGGTTCCCTGTTTCTGTCTCTCTGTCCAATATCGTCTCTTGGTATCCCTGTTTTCTCTCTCTCTGTCCAATATCGTCTCTTGGTTCCTGTTTCTGTCTCTCTGTCCAATATCATCTCTTGGTTCCCTGTTTCTGTCTCTCTGTCCAATATCGTCTCTTGGTTCCCTGTTTCTGTCTCTCTGTCCAAAATCATCTCTTGGTTCCCTGTTTCTGTCTCTCTGTCCAATATCGTCTCTTGGTTCCCTGTTTCTGTCTCTCTGTCCAATATCATCTCTTGGTTCCCTGTTTCTGTCTCTCTGTCCAATATTGTCTCTTGGTTCCCTGTTTCTCTCTCTCTGTCCAATATCGTCTCTTGGTTCCCTGTTTCTGTCTCTCTGTCCAATATCGTCTCTTGGTTCCCTGTTTCTGTCTCTCTGTCCAATATCGTCTCTCTTGGTTCCCTGTTTCTGTCTCTCTGTCCAATATCGTCTCTTGGTTCCCTGTTTCTGTCTCTCTGTCCAATATTGTCTCTTGGTTCCCTGTTTCTCTCTCTCTGTCCAATATCGTCTCTTGGTTCCCTGTTTCTGTCTCTCTGTCCAATATCATCTCTTGGTTCCCTGTTTCTGTCTCTCTGTCCAATATCGCCTCTCTTGGTTCCCTGTTTCTGTCTCTCTGTCCTATATCGTCTCTTGGTTCCCTGTTTCTGTCTCTCTGTCCTACTGTATACTGTACAGCATTGGTATCTGTTCCTCCTTCTCTCCTTTCAGTTCTAAAGGTCTACACTCTCTGTCCTATCTATGTTGTATGTAAGTTCTCTGTCCCACCCTGTTCCTGTTATCTTTATATCCTTTACCCCCTCTTCGTCCTCATGACCTCCTCTCATTGGTGGACAGGAGTGTCTGTTCCATGGAATTAGGAGTTTGAATTCTAGAATGGACATGAACCTTCTTCCGATGGGATAAAGGTTAGCCATTTTGGTCAGGGAGGTGGTGAACCATGGTCAGCCAGTGCTGTGATGAGATATTGTGTAAAAATAATGAGTCTGAAGACTTTATCTGCACCGTGTGTGTTAGCGAGCCTGCCGGTTACACAGGAATGATTCTATACATGTTTAACTGACAATATGCCAACATTCCATTGAAACAATGCAGTCCATCCACATCAATACACTGGTTGACATCAGTTGATGACAGGACAGACCCAGCTGTAAATACAACCTGTACTGATCATGTATTCTATAATTAGGACTCTCAAGCTTTCCAAGACAACAAAAACAAGTCTATTTACATATATTTTAGAGGCTATTATTTATACAGAAAACTGGTATAAAAACCTGTTTAAACTGTATTCATAATGTATGATAATATTGTAGGTTGACAATAGGTTTTATTACACGATATTTGATGTATCCTTACTTCTGTTCTCCTGCTTAGGTAAAATCAGGTTTCTGATTCATTAACTCCAATTAGGCTGCTTTGGATTTCTCCTGACCAATATGGCAGCCATTACTTTTTAATTTAATAGGGTCTCTGTGGCAAGGTTAATATCACTATACAGTGCCTTGCGAAAGTATTAAGCCCCCTTGAACTTTGCGACCTTTTGCCACATTTCAGGCTTCAAACATAAAGATATAAAACTGTATTTTTTGTGAAGAATCAACAACAAGTGGGACACAATCATGAAGTGGAACGACATATATTGGATATTTCAAACTTTTTAACAAATCAAAAACTGAAAAATTGGGCGTGCAAATTATTCAGCCCCTTTACTTTCAGTGTAGCAAACTCTCTCCAGAAGTCCAGTGAGGATCTCTGAATGATCCAAAGTTGACCTAAATGACTAATGATGATAAATACAATCCACCTGTGTGTAATCAAGTCTCTGTATTAATGCACCTGCACTGTGATAGTCTCAGAGGTCCGTTAATAAAGCGCAGAGAGCATCATGAAGAACAAGGAACACACCAGGCAGGTCCGAGATACTGTTGGATACAAAAAGATTTCCCAAGCTTTAAACATCCCAAGGAGCACTGTGCAAGTGATAATATTGAAATTGAAGGAGTATCAGACCACTGCAAATCTACCAAGACCTGGCCGTCCCTCTAAACTTTCAGCTCATACAAGGAGAAGACTGATCAGAGATGCAGCCAAGAGGCCCATGATCACTCTGGATGAACTGCAGAGATCTACAGCTGAGGTGGGAGACTCTGTCCATAGGACAACAATCAGTCGTATATTGCACAAATCTGGCCTTTATGGAAGAGTGGCAAGAAGAAAGCCATTTCTTAAAGATATCCATAAAAGTGTCGTTTAAAGTTTGCCACAAGCCACCTGGGAGACACACCAAACATGTGGAATAAGGTGCTCTGGTCAGATGAAACCAAAATTGAACTTTTTGGCAACAATGTAAACGTTATGTTTGGCGTAAAAGCAACACAGCTCATCACTCTGAACACACCATCCCCACTGTCAAACATGGTGGTGGCAGCATCATGGTTTGGGCCTGCTTTTCTTCAGCAGGGACAGGGAAGATGGTTAAAATTGATGGGAAGATGGATGGAGCCAAATACAGGACCATTCTGGAAGAAAACCTGATGGAGTCTGCAAAAGACCTGAGACTGGGACGGAGATTTGTCTTCCAACGAGACAATGATCCAAAACATAAAGCAAAATCTACAATGGAATGGTTCAAAAATAAACATATCCAGGTGTTAGAATGGCCAAGTCAAAGTCCAGACCTGAATCCAATCGAGAATCTGTGGATAGAACTGAAAGCTGCTGTTCACAAATGCTCTCCATCCAACCTCACTGAGCTCGAGCTGTTTTGCAAGGAGGAATGGGAAAAAATGTCAGTCTCTCGATGTGCAAAACTGATAGAGACATACCCCAAGCGACTTACAGCTGTAATCGCAGCAAAGGTGGCGCTACAATGTATTAACTTAAGGGGCTGAATAATTTTGCACGCCCAATTTTTCAGTTTTTGATTTGTTAAAAAGTTTGAAATATCCAATAAATGTCGTTCCACTTCATGATTGTGTCGCACTTGTTGTTGATTCTTCACAAAAAAATACAGTTTTATATCTTTATGTTTGAAGCCTGAAATGTGGCAAAAGGTCGCAAAGTTCAAGGGGGCTGAATACTTTCGCAAGGCACTGTATATTCCAAAATCACTTTTAGCCTGTTATATCTACATTATATTTTGTTCTAATATTTTGTTTGCAGGCTGTTATGTCTACATTATCTTTAGTCTGTGACATGTTATACCTGCATTATCTTTTGTCGGTCATTGCTCACTCTCTGTCCTCTTTCTCTGTAACCCTGTTCCCTCTCATACCCTGTTCCCTCTCATACCCTGTTCCCTCTCTCCCTCAGTTCTGGAGGTTGACTTCTCGGAGCTGACCCTGGAGGAGATCATCGGTGTGGGTGGTTTTGGGAAGGTGTACCGTGCCATGTGGCGAGGGGCGGAGGTGGCAGTGAAGGCTGCGGCGGGACCCCGATGAGGAGGAGGGACAGATCCTAGAGAGCGTTCGTCAGGAGGCCAAGCTGTTTGCAATGCTGCACCACCCCAATATCATGGCCCTACTGGGGGTAAGAATCCTGCTGCACCACCCCAATATCATGGCCCTACTGGGGGTAAGAATCCTGCTATATCACCCCAATATCATGGCCCTACTGGGGGTAAGAATCCTGCTGCACCACCCCAATATCATGGCCCTACTGGGGGTAAGAATCCCTGCTATATCACCCCAATATCATGGCCCTACTGGGGCCAGAATCCTGCAGCACCACCCTGATATCATGGCCCTACTGGGGCCAGAATCCTGCAGCACCACCCTGATATCATGGCCCTACTGGGGCCAGAATCCTGCAGCACCACCCTGATATCATGGCCCTACTGGGGCCAGAATCCGCAGCACCACCCTGATATCATGGCCCTACTGGGGCCAGAATCCTGCAGCACCACCCTGATATCATGGCCCTACTGGGGCCAAAATCCTGCAGCACCACCCTGATATCATGGCCCTACTGGGGCCAGAATCCTGCAGCACCACCCTGATATCATGGCCCTACTGGGGCCAGAATCCTGCAGCACCACCTGATATCATGGCCCTACTGGGGCCAGAATCCTGCAGCACCACCCTGATATCATGGCCCTACTGGGGCCAGTATCCTGCAGCACCACCCTGATATCATGGCCCTACTGGGGCCAGAATCCTGCAGCACCACCCTGATATCATGGCCCTACTGGGGCCAGAATCCTGCAGCACCACCCTGATATCATGGCCCTACTGGGGGCCAGAATCCTGCAGCACCACCCTGATATCATGGCCCTACTGGGGCCAGAATCCTGCAGCACCACCCTGATATCATGGCCCTACTGGGGGACGGAGGACTGAGATATGAGATCCCTGCTGATAAGAACCCTGGCCATGGGACAGGGGATAAATGAGTCTCCCTATAGGCCCTGGTCAAAAGTAGTCCAATATATAGTGAATAGGACTCTGGTCAAAAGTAGTGCTATAAGAAGGGATGCAAACCTATGTCTTCTAACCCAGCTGTAATCCAGGTAAATGTCTTCTAATCCAGGTGAATGTCTTCTAATCCAGGTGTAATCCAGATGTATGTCTTCTAATCCAGGAGTACGTCTTCTAATCCAGGTGAATGTCTTTTAAGCAAGGTGTATGTTTAGGTGCACCTGGAGATGCATATATCTGTGTTGGTGAAGATATACAGTGGCTTGTGAAAATATTCCCCCCTTAGCATTTTTTCCTATTTTGTTGCCTTACAACCTGGAATTAAAATAGATTTTTGGGGGTTTGTATCATTTGATTTACACAACATGCCTACCACTTTGTAGATGCAAAATATTTTTTTATTGTGAAACAAACAAGAAATATAACCAAAAAATAAAACTTGAGAGTGAATAATTATTCCCCCCAAAGTCAATACTTTGTAGAGTCACCTTGAAGAGCAATTACAGCTTCAAGTCTCTTGGGATATGTCTTGGCACATCTGGCCCATTCTTCAAGGCAAAACTGCTTCAGCTCCTTCAAGTTGGATGGGTTCCGCTGGTGTACAGCCATCTTTAAGTCATACCACAGATTCTCAATTGGATTGAGGTCTGGGCTTTCAAATCAAATCAAATGTATTTATATAGCCCTTCGTACATCAGCTGATATCTCAAAGTGCTGTACAGAAACCCAGCCTAAAACCCCAAACAGCAAGCAATGCAGGTGTAGAAGCACGGTGGCTAGGAAAAACTCCCTAGAAAGGCCAAAACCTAGGCAGAAACCAAGAGAGGATCCAGCCTATGTGGGGTGGCCAGTCCTCTTCTGGCTGTGCCGGGTGGAGATTATAACAGAACATGGCCAAGATGTTCAAATGTTCATAAATGACCAGCATGGTCAAATAATAATAAGGCAGAACAGTTGAAACTGGAGCAGCAGCACGGTCAGGTGGACTGGGGACAGCAAGGAGTTTTGACTAGGCCATTCCAAGACATTTAAATGTTTCCCCTTAAACCACTCGAGTGTTGCTTTAGCAGTATGCTTAGGGTCATTGTCCTGCTGGAAGGTGAACCTCTGTCCCAGTCTCAAATTTCTGGAAGACTGAAACAGGTTTCCCTCAAGAATGTCAATTTATTTAACGGCATCAATCATTCCTCCAGTTCTGACCAGTTTCCCTGCCGATGAAAAACATCCCCACAGCATGATGCTGCCACCACCATGGGGATGGTTTTCTCAGAGTGATGAGAGGTGTTGGGTTTGTGCCAAATATAGTGTTTCCCTTGATGGCCAAAAAGCTACATTTTTGTCTCATCTGACCAGAGTACCTTCTTCCATATGTTTGGGGAGTCTCCCACATCCTTTTTGGACACCAAATGTGTTTGCTTATTGTTTTATTTAAGCAATGGCTTTTTTTTCTGGCCGCTCTTCCATAAAGCCAAGTTCTGTGGAGTGTACGGCTTAAAGTGGTCCTATGGACAGATACTCCAATCTCCGCTGTGGAGCTTTGCAGCTCCTTCAGGGTTATCTTTGGTCTCTTTGTTGCCTCTCTGATTAATGCCCTCCTTGCCTGGTCCATGAGTTTTGGTGGGTGGCCCTCTTGGCAGGTTTGTTGTGGTGCCATATTCTTTCACTTTTGAAATAATGTTTTTAATGGTGCTCCGTGGGATGTTCAAAGTCTCTGATATTTTTTTATAACACAACCCTGATCTGTACTTCTCCACAACTTTGTCCCTGACCTGTTTGGAGAGCTCCTTGGTCTTTATGGTGCTGCTTGCTTGGTGGTGTTGCAGACTCTGGGGCCTTTCAGAACAGGTGTATATATACTGAGGTCATGTGGCACTTAGATTGCACACAGGTGGACTTTATTTTACTAATTCTGTGACTTCTGAAGGTAATTGGTTGCACCAGATCTTATTTAGGGGCTTCATAGCACAGGGGGTGAATACATACGCACACACCACTTTTCACTTTGTTTTTTCATTTCACTTCACCAATTTGGACAATTTTGTGTATGTCCATTACATGAAATCCAAATAAAAATCAATTTAAATTACTGGTTCTAACGCAACAAAATAGGAAAAACGCCAAGGGGGTGAATACTTTTGCAAGGCACTGTACACCTGGGAAGACACACCTGGGTTGATGAAGACACACACCTGGGTTGATGAAGACAAATACCTGGGTTGATGAAGACACACACCTGGGTTGATGAAGACAAATACCTGGGTTGATGAAGACACACACCTGGGTTGATGAAGACAAATACCTGGGTTGATGAAGACACACACCTGGGTTGATGAAGACAAATACCTGGTTTGATAAAGACACACACCTGGGTTGATGAAGACAAATACCTGGGTTGATGAAGACACACACCTGGGTTGATGAAGACAAATACCTGGGTTGATGAAGACACACACCTGGGTTGATGAAGACACACACCTGGGAAGACACACATCTGGGTTGATGAAGACACACATCTGGGTTGATAAAGACACACACCTGGGTTGATAAAGACACACACCTGGGTTGATAAAGACACACACCTGGGTTGATAAAGACACACACCTGGGTTGATAAAGACACACCTGGGTTGATAAAGACACACACCTGGGTTGATAAAGACACACACCTGGGTTGATAAAGACACACACCTGGGTTGATAAAGACACACACCTGGGTTGATAAAGACACACACACCTGGGTTGATGAAGACACACACCTGGGTTGATGAAGACAAATACCTGGGTTGATGAAGACACACCTGGGTTGATGAAGACAAATACCTGGGTTGATGAAGACACACACCTGGGTTGATGAAGACACACACCTGGGAAGACACACATCTGGGTTGATGAAGACACACACTGGGAAGACACACATCTGGGTTGATGAAGACACACATCTGGGTTGATAAAGACACACACCTGGGTTGATAAAGACACACACCTGGGTTGATAAAGACACACACCTGGGTTGATAAAGACACACACCTGGGTTGATAAAGACACACACCTGGGTTGATAAAGACACACACCTGGGTTGATAAAGACACACACCTGGGTTGATAAAGACACACACCTGGGTTGATAAAGACACACACCTGGGTTTGATAAAGACACACACCTGGGTTGATGAAGACACACACCTGGGTTGATGAAGACACACACCTGGGTTGATGAAGACACACACCTGGGTTGATGAAGACAAATACCTGGGTTGATGAAGACACACACCTGGGTTGATAAAGACACACACCTGGGTTGATAAAGACACACACCTGGGTTGATAAAGACACACACCTGGGTTGATGAAGACACACACCTGGGTTGATGAAGACCTATACCTGGGTTGATGAAGACCTATACCTGGGTTGACGAAGACACACCTGGGTTGATGAAGACACACCTGGGTTGATGAGGACCTATACCTGGGTTGATGAAGACCTGTCCCTGGGTTGATGAAGACCTATCCCTGGGTTGATGAAGACCTATCCCTGGGTTGATGAAGACCTATCCCTGGGTTGATGAAGACCTATCCCTGGGTTGATGAAGACCTATCCCTGGGTTGATGAAGACCTATCCCTGGGTTGATGAAGACCTATCCTGGGTTGATGAAGACCTATACCTGAGTTGATGAGGACCTATACCTGGGTTGATGAAGACCTGTCCCTGGGTTGATGAAGACCTATCCCTGGGTTGATGAAGACCTATCCCTGGGTTGATGAAGACCTACACCTGGGTTGATGAAGACCTGTCCCTGTGTTGATGAAGACATACACATATCACAATAATCTGAATAATTAACATGTATTGTATTTTTTTGAACCCAAATAATCAGCTAATCAATAATCGGTATGTTTTCGATGTGTAAAATCGATCATTTCAGCTTCTAATGATACAATGTCCTGTACTGATTCCTGATTTGGTTCATTTCCATTCTTTTTGTTTAACAGGTGTGTCTCCAGGAGCCGACACTGTGCCTGGTGATGGAGTTTGCCGGGAGGACCGTTGAACCGAGCCCTGTCAGGGAAACGTATCCCACCATGCACCCTGGTAGACTGGGCCGTGCAGATCGCCGTGCCATGCACTACCTCCACTGTGAGGCCATCGTCCCCGTCATACACAGAGACCTCAAGTCTAGCAACAGTAAGAGAACGTTTATATACGTGATATTGTAGTAACATAGTAATAACGTGGTAACATAGTAGTAACATGGTAGTAACATAGTAGTAGCATAGTAGTAACATAGTAGTAACGTAGTAACATAGTAATAACATAGTGGTAACATAGTAGTAACATAGTAACATAGTAGTAACATAGTAGTAACATAGTAATAACGTAGTAACATAGTAATAACGTAGTAACATAGTAATAACATAGTAGTAACATAGTAACATAGTAGTAACATAGTAGTAACATAGTAGTAACATAGTAATAACATAGTAATAACGTAGTAGCATAGTAATAACATAGTAACGTAGTAGTAACATAGTGGTAACGTAGTGGTAACGTAGTAGTAACGTAGTAGTAACGTAGTAACATAGTAGTAATGTAGTAACATAGTAATAACATAGTAATAACATAGCAATAACATAGTAACATAGTAATAACATTAGTAACATAGTAGTAACATAGTAGTAACCTAGTAATAACATAGTAATAACGTAGTAGCATTAGTAGTAACATAGTAGTAGATCATTAGTAGCGTAGTAGTAACATAGTAGTAACATAGTAATAACATAGTAACATAGTAATAACGTAGTAACATAGTAATAACGTAGTAACATAGTAATAACATAGTAACATAGTAGTAGCTAGTAGTAACATAGTAGTAACATAGTAGTAACGTAGTAGTAACATGGTAGTAACATGGTAGTAACATGGTAGTAACATGGTAACATAGTAATAACGTAGTAACATAGTAATAACATAGTAGTAACATAGTAGTAACATAGTAGTAACATGGTAACATGGTAGTAACATGGTAACATAGTAATACGTAGTAACATAGTAATAGCATAGTAATAACGTAGTAACATAGTAATAACATAGTAATAACGAGTAGTAACATAGTAATAACATAGTGGTAACATAGTAGTAACATAGTGGTAACATAGTAGTAACATAGTAACATAGTAATAACATAGTAGTAACATAGTAATAACATAGTAATAACGTAGTAGTAATGTAGTAACATAGTAATAACAGTGGTAACATAGTAATAACATAGTGGTAACATAGTAGTAACATAGTAGTAACATAGTAATAACATAGTAATAACATAGTAATAGCGTAGTAGTAATGTAGTAACATAGTAATAACAGTGGTAACATAGTAATAACATAGTGGTAACATAGTAGTAACATAGTAACATAGTAATAACGTAGTAGTAACATAGTAATAACATAGTAGTAACGTAGTAATAACGTAGTAATAACGTGGTAATAACGCATACTAACAGTAGTAACATAGTAGTAACGTAGTAACATGGTAATAACGTAGTAACATAGTAATAACGTAGTAACATAGTAATAACGTAGTAGTAACGTAGTAATAACGTAGTAATAGCGTGCTAACAGTAGTAACATAGTAGTAATGTAGTAACATAGTAATAACATAGTAACATAGTAATAACGTAGTAATAGCATTAGTAATAACGTAGTAATAACGTAGTAGTAGCGTGGTAGTAACGTAGTAGTAACGTAGTAGTAACGTAGTAATAACGTAGTAATAACGTAGTAGTAACGTAGTAGTAACATTATTAGTAGCGATAGTAGTAACGTAGTAGTAACGTAGTAATAACGTAGTAATAGCGTAGTAATAACGTGGTAGTAACGTGGTAGTAACGTGGTAGTAACGTAGTAATAACGTAGTAATAACGTAGGTAATAACGCATTAACGTACGTAGTAGTAACATGGTAGTAACATGGTAACATAGTAATAGCATAGCAATAACGTAGTAACATGGTAACATAGTAATAGCGTAGTAGCATAGTAGTAACATAGTAATAACATTAGTAACATGGTAGTAACATAGTAGTAACATAGTAGTAACATGGTAGTAACATGGTAGTAACATGATAGTAACATAGTAATAACGTAATAACATGGTAGTAACATAGTAGTAACATGGTAATAACATAGTAACATAGTAGTAACATGGTAGTAACATAGTAATAACATGGTAGTAACATAGTAATAACGTAATAACATGGTAGTAACATAGTGGTAACGTGGTAATAACATAGTAGTAACGTAGTAGTAACAACGCAGTAACAACATAGTAATAGCATACTAATAACATGGTAACAGCATAGTAATAACATGGTAGTAACAGGGTGAGTAGCATTAGTAGTAGCGTAGTAATAATGTAGTAGTAACATGATAATAACATGGTAGTAACAGGGTGGTAATGTAGTAATAATGTAGTAGTAACATGGTAATAACATGGTAGTAACAGGGTGGTAATGTAGTAGTAATGTAGTAGTAACATGGTAATAACATGGTAGTAACAGGGTGTAATGTAGTAATGTAGTAGTAACATGGTAGTAACATGGTAGTAACATGGTGGTAATGTAGTAGTAATGTAGTAGTAACATGCTAGTAACATGGTAGTAACATGGTGGTAATGTAGTAGTAATGTAGTAGTAACATGCTAGTAACATGGTAGTAACATGGTGGTAACGTAGTAATAATGTAGTAGTAACATGGTAGTAACATGGTAGTAACATGGTAGTAACAGGGTGGTAATGTAGTAGTAATGTAGTAGTAACATGCTAGTAACATGGTGGTAACGTAGTAATAATGTAGTAGTAACATGCTAGTAACATGGTAGTAACATGGTGGTAACGTAGTAATAATGTAGTAGTAACACAGTAGTAACATGCGCATAACATTCAATGAATCACTTGTGTTGCACATAGCCATGGGAAGATGTTTTGAGTTGGGGGTTCTGACTACGGGGAGTAGCCTGAGTATAGGGTAAGATTGGATAACAGTAGTCCCTGCCTCCTAAGTTAATTTAACTCATGTTTTCAAAACAGCGCACATTTGTGCCGCATAATTACAACGTGTGTGTGTGTGTGTGTGTGTGTGTGAGGGAGAGGACAAGAGGAGTGGTGTAACTAAATTAGGAAACACAACGTTGTGCCTATTAAAACTGAGCACAAATGGACAGCTATGTGATCCGTCGCAAGAGAAAAGCGCTCCTTCGATCCAGCACCATCAGGTGGAAAGCGCCACTCACTCGGGCCGCGCCCCAACACTGTGTTCGACTACTGGGCTGGTACTCTACCTCTTTGATATGGGCAGGAGCAGGCCTTCGAGGCCAGGCAGAGAGAATGCCATGTTCCATTCCCTTTTCTCCGAAGTTTTAGAATTATAAACTAATAGAAAATAGAATCAGTCAATCAAATGTGTTTATAAAGCCCATTATACATCAGCTGATCTCACAAAGTGCTGTACAGAAACCCAGACTAAAACCCCAAACAGCAAGCAATGCAGATGTAGAAGCACGTTGGCTAGGAAAAACTCCCTAGAAAGGCAAGAACCTAGGAAGAAACCTAGAGAGGAACCAGGCTATGAGGGGTGGCCAGTCCTCTTCTGGCTGTGCAGGGTGGAGAGGAACCAGGCTATGTGGGGTGGCCAGTCCTTTTCTGGCTGTGCCGGGTGGAGATTATAACAGAACATGGCCAAGATGTTCAAACATTCATAAATGACCAGCAGGGTCAAATAATAATAATCACAGTGGTTGTCGAGGGTGCAACAGGTCATCACCTCAAGAGTAAATGTCAGTTGGCTTTTCTTAGCCGATCA
Source organism: Oncorhynchus masou masou (assembly GCF_036934945.1). NCBI lineage: Eukaryota > Metazoa > Chordata > Actinopteri > Salmoniformes > Salmonidae > Oncorhynchus > Oncorhynchus masou. The sequence goes on from NW_027012353.1 coordinate 428,760, forward strand.
TTCAGAGTTAGAGACAGCAGGTGCGGTAGAGAGAGAGAGGGTCAAAAACAGCAGGTCCGGGACAAGGTAGTACATCCGGTGAATAGGTCAGGGTTCCATATCTGCAGTCAGAACAGTTGAAACTGGAGCAGCAGCACAACCAGGGTGGACTCAGGCCAGGTAGTTCTGAGGCATGGTCCAAGGGCTCAGGTCCTCAGAGAGAAGAGAAAGAGAGAGAGAGAGAGAGAGAGAGAATTAGAGGGCACTACTTAATTTTTAGGGATAGGCGTTCCGCTAGCGACCCACCTCGACAACATCCGGTGAAATTGCAGAGCACCAAATTCATGTATCTGACTCCAAACTCCCACAACTGAATAGATGAGAGCATATCATGAGCGCACCGCTTACAGACCAGAGCAGAGATCTCTCTACAGAATGGGGACCCAAAACAGAGCTGAGATCTATCCATGCAGAATGGGGCCCCAACACAGAGCTGTGATCACTCCATACAGAATTGGGCTCAACACAGAGCTGAGATCTCTCCATACAGAATGGGTCCCAACACAGAGCTGAGATCTCTCCATACAGAATGGGGCCCAAAACAGAGCTGAGATCTCTCCATACAGAATGGGTCCCAACACAGAGCTGAGATCTATCCATACAGAATGAGGCCCAAAACAGAGCTGAGATCTCTCCATACAGAATGGGGCCCCAAAACAGAGCTGAGATCTCTCCATACAGAATGGGGCCCAACACAGAGCTGAGATCTCTCCATACAGAATGGGGCCCAACACAGAGCTGAGATCTCTCCATACAGAATGGGGCCCAAAAACAGAGCTGAGATCTCTCCATACAGAATGGGGCCCAACACAGAGCTGCGATCTCTCCATACAGAATGGGGCCCCAAAACAGAGCTGAGATCTCTCCTTAAAGAATGGGGCCCAACACAGAGCTGAGATCTCTCCATACAGAATGGGGCCCCAAAACAGAGCTGATATCTCCATACAGAATGGGGCCCCAACACAGAGCTGAGATCTCTCCATACAGAATGGGGCCCAACACAGAGCTGAGATCTATCCATACAGAATGAGGCCCAAAACAGAGCTGAGATCTCTCCATACAGAATGGGGCCCCAAAACAGAGCTGAGATCTCTCCATACAGAATGGGGCCCCAACACAGAGCTGGAGATCTCTCCATACAGAATGGGGCCCAACACAGAGCTGAGATCTCTCCATACAGAATGGGCCCAAAAACAGAGCTGAGATCTATCCATACAGAATGGGGCCCAACACAGAGCTGCGATCTCTCCATACAGAATGGGGCCCCAAAACAGAGCTGAGATCTCTCCTTACAGAATGGGGCCCAACACAGAGCTGAGATCTCTCCATACAGAATGGGGCCCCAAAACAGCGCTGAGATCTCTCCATACAGAATGGGGCCCCAACACAGAGCTGAGATCTCTCCATACAGAATGGGGCCCCAAAACAGCGCTGAGATCTCTCCATACAGAATGGGGCCCCAACACAGAGCTGAGATCTCTCCATACAGAATGGGGCCCAACACAGAGCTGAGATCGCTTTCTGCAGTTTTACCATCTCACAATCAGGGAGGGCTTCAGCACCTCCAGCACCCCTTCTTCCCACTGCTATGAGGTTGCACATGACACCTCACACTCGTCAGCCAAGTACATTTACATTTACATTTAAGTCATTTAGCAGACGCTCTTATCCAGAGCGACTTACAAATTGGTGAATTCACCTTCTGACATCCAGTGGAACAGCCACTTTACAATAGTGCATCTAAATCATTAAGGGGGGTGGTGAGAAGGATTACTTTATCCTATCCTAGGTATTCCTTGAAGAGGTGGGGTTTCAGGTGTCTCCGGAAGGTGGTGATTGACTCCGCTGTCCTGGCGTCGTGAGGAGTTTGTTCCACCATTGGGGGCCAGAGCAGCGAACAGTTTTGACTGGGCTGAGCGGGAACTGTACTTCCTCAATGGTAGGGAGGCGAGCAGGCCAGAGGTGGATGAACGCAGTGCCCTTGCTTGGGTGTAGGGCCTGATCAGAGCCTGGAGGTACTGCGGTGCCGTTCCCCTCACAGCTCCGTAGGCAAGCACCATGGTCTTGTAGCGGATGCGAGCTTCAACTGGAAGCCAGTGGAGAGAGCGGAGGGAGCGGGGTGACGTGAGAGAACTTGGGAAGGTTGAACACCAGACGGGCTGCGGCGTTCTGGATGAGTTGTAGGGGTTTAATGGCACAGGCAGGGAGCCCAGCCAACAGCGAGTTGCAGTAATCCAGACGGGAGATGACAAGTGCCTGGATTAGGACCTGCGCCGCTTCCTGTGTGAGGCAGGGTCGTACTCTGCGGATGTTGTAGAGCATGAACCTACAGGAACGGGCCACCGCCATGATGTTGGTTGAGAACGACAGGGTGTTGTCCAGGATCACGCCAAGGTTCTTAGCGCTCTGGGAGGAGGACACAATGGAGTTGTCAACCGTGATGGCGAGATCATGGAACGGGCAGTCCTTCCCCGGGAGGAAGAGCAGCTCCGTCTTGCCGAGGTTCAGCTTGAGGGTGGTGATCCGTCATCCACACTGATATGTCTGCCAGACATGCAGAGATGCGATTCGCCACCTGGTCATCAGAAGGGGGAAAGGAGAAGATTAATTGTGTGTCGTCTGCGTAGCAATGATAGGAGAGACCATGTGAGGTTATGACAGAGCCAAGTGACTTGGTGTATAGCGAGAATAGGAGAGGGCCTAGAACAGAGCCCTGGGGGACACCAGTGGTGAGAGCACGTGGCGAGGAGACAGATTCTCGCCCGCCACCTGGTAGGAGCGACCTGTCAGGTAGGACGCAATCCAAGCGTGGGCCGCGGGAGATGCCCAACTCGGAGAGGGTGGAGAGGAGGATCTGATGGTTCACAGTATCGAAGGCAGCCGATAGGTCTAGAAGGATGAGAGCAGAGGAGAGAGAGTTAGCTTTAGCAGTGCGGAGCGCCTCCGTGATACAGAGAAGAGCAGTCTCAGTTGAATGACTAGTCTTGAAACCTGACTGATTTGGATCAAGAAGGTCATTCTGAGAGAGATAGCGGGAGAGCTGGCCAAGGACGGCACGTTCAAGAGTTTTGGAGAGAAAAGAAAGAAGGGATACTGGTCTGTAGTTGTTGACATCGGAGGGATCGAGTGTAGGTTTTTTCAGAAGGGGGTGCAACTCTCGCTCTCTTGAAGACGGAAGGGACGTAGCCAGCGGTCAGGGATGAGTTGATGAGCGAGGTGAGGTAAGGGAGAAGGTCCCCGGAAATGGTCTGGAGAAGAGAGGAGGGGATAGGGTCAAGCGGGCAGGTTGTTGGGCGGCCGGCCGTCACAAGAAGCGAGATTTCATCTGGAGAGAGAGGGGAGAAAGAGGTCAGAGCACAGGGCAGGGCAGTGTGAGCAGAACCAGCGGTGTCGTTTGACTTAGCAAACGAGGATCGGATGTCGTCGACCTTCTTTTCAAAATGGTTCACGAAGTCATCTGCAGAGAGGGAGGAGGGGGGAGGGGGAGGAGGATTCAGGAGGGAGGAGAAGGTGGCAAAGAGCTTCCTAGGGTTAGAGGCAGATGCTTGGAATTTAGAGTGGTAGAAAGTGGCTTTAGCAGCAGAGACAGAGGAGGAAAATGTAGAGAGGAGGGAGTGAAAGGATGCCAGGTCCGCAGGAGGCGAGTTTTCCTCCATTTCCGCTCGGCTGCCCGGAGCTCTGTTCTGTGAGCTCGCAATGAGTCATCGAGCCACGGAGCGGGAGGGGAGGACCGAGCCGGCCTGGAGGATAGGGGACATAGAGAGTCAAAGGATGCAGAAAGGGAAGAGAGGAGGGTTGAGGAGGCAGAATCAGGAGAAAGGTTGGAGAAGGTATGAGCAGAGGGAAGAGATGATAGGATGGAAGAGGGAGAGAGTAGCGGGGGGAGAGAGAGCGAAGGTTGTGACGGAGCGATACCATCAGTAGGGGCAGTGTGGGAAGTGTTGGATGAGAGCGAGAGGGAAAAGGATACGAGGTAGTGGTCGGAGACTTGGAGGAGTTGCAATGAGGTTAGTGGAAGAACAGCATCTAGTAAAGATGAGGTCGAGCGTATTGCCTGCCTTGTGAGTAGGGGGGAAGGTGAGAGGGTGAGGTCAAAGAGGAGAGGAGTGGAAAGAAGAGGCAGAGAGGAATGAGTCAAAGGTAGGCGTGGGGAGGTTAAAGTCGCCCAGGACTGTGAGAGGTGAGCCGTCCTCAGGAAAGGAGCTTATCAAGGCATCAAGCTCATTGATGAACTCTCCGAGGGAACCTGGAGGGCGATAAATGATAAGGATGTTAAGCTTGAAAGGGCTGGTAACTGTGACAGCATGGAATTCAAAGGAGGCGATAGATAGATGGGTAAGGGAGAGAGAGAGAATGACCACTTGGGAGAGATGAGGATCCCGGTGCCACCACCCCGCTGACCAGAAGCTCTCGGGGTGTGCGAGCACGTGGGCGGACGAAGAGAGAGCAGTAGGAGTAGCAGTGTTATCTGTGGTGATCCATGTTTCCGTCAGTGCCAGGAAGTCGAGGACTGGAGGGAGGCATAGGCTGAGATGAACTCTGCCTTGTTGGCCGCAGATCGGCAGTTCCAGAGGCTACCGGAGACCAGGAACTCCACGTGGGTCGTGCGCGCTGGGACCACCAGATTAGGGTGGCCGCGGCCACGCGGTGTGGAGCGTTTGTATGGTCTGTGCAGAGAGGAGAGAACAGGGATAGATAGACACATAGTTGACAGGGTACAGAAGAGGCTACGCTAATGCAAAGGAGATTGGAATGACAAGTGGACTACACGTCTCGAATGTTCAGAAAGTTAAGCTTACGTAGCAAGAATCTTATTGACTAAAATGATTGAAATGATACAGTACTGCTGGAGTAGGCTAGCTGGTAGTGGCTGCGATGTAGCTAACCTAGAAAATCGCTCTAGGCTAAACAATTGTCTTAGATACAAAGACGGCTATGTAGCTAGCTAGCTACGATCAAACAAAACAAACCGTTGTACTGTAATAGTTACTACAGTGCTGCTATTCGGGGGCTAGCTGGCTAGCTACGTTAGAAGAACGACAATAGCTGGCCAGCTAACCTAGAAAATCGCTCTAGGCTACACAATTGTCTTAGATACAAAGACGGCTATGTAGCTAGCTAGCTACGATCAAACAAAACAAACCGTTGTACTGTAATAGTTACTACAGTGCTGCTATTCGGGGGCTAGCTGGCTAGCTACGTTAGAAGAACGACAATAGCTGGCCAGCTAACTAGAAAATCGCTCTAGGCTACACAATTGTCTTAGATACAAAGACGGCTATGTAGCTAGCTAGCTACGATCAAACAAATCAAACCGTTGTACTGTAATGAAGTGAAATGAAAAATGTGATACTACCTGTGGAGCGACGCGGAATATTGACCGGGTAGTAGGAGTTCAATTGGTAGAGGTTGGCTAGCTGTTGGCTAGCTAGCTAGCAGCATTTCCTACGTTAAGGACGACAAATAGCTGGCTAGCTAACCTCGGTAAATTAAGATAATCACTCTAAGTCTACACACTCTAGACTGCACAATTATCTTGGATACGAAGACAGCGAAGACAACTATGTAGCTAGCTGACACTACGCTAATCGAGTCGTTCAGTTGAGTGTAATAGTTTCTACAGTGCTAGTGGACAGTGGATGTTAGCTAGCTGCTTAGCTAGCTGCTGGGCAGATACGTTAGGACGACGAAATACGATAATATGCAATTGTCGTTGATACAAAGACGGCTATGTAGCTAGCTAAGAAGAAATTGCTAAGATAAGACAAATCAAACCGTTGTACTATAACGAAATGTAATGAAAAGTTATACTACCTGCGGACCGAAGTGTAGATGCGACCGCTCGCTCCAACCGGAACCGGAAACTAAGTGGTAGGAAAAACGTTAGGAGATCCCCAATAATACCCAGTTAGATGAGCATTGATATCAATACAACAATGAGAGTTGTAGAAAGTGTGTGTGTGTGTGTGTGTGTGTGTGTGTGTGTGTGTGTGTGTGTGTGTGTGTGTGTGTGTGTGTGTGTGTGTGTGTGTGTGTGTTAGCCCTGCAGGATCCCTTAACACCAAGCCTATTAGACAGGATTTATCCCATGCTCAGTCCATGCCTTCCAATTGGCTACTTCCAGTCAACACAGGCAGTTTCTCCTCTCCCGTTGGCCTGTGGTTAGCCCCGTTCCCTTGGCTGTGATTGACTGTTTTGAGGTGACAAGGCCAATAGCATCATCGTATCAGTAAAGTGACAGGTCCATCCCAGATACACCTTGTTAATGTAAACCCAGGTCCAGGGGGCATCCCCACACTATTAGGTTAGGTTGTTGTTTACCTGGTGAGCACTGGCAGAGCCCCGCCCCCCCCCGCATGGCGAATGTGCCCATGAGCTTTTGGGGGCCTCAACCCCTGGAGGTCGGGCCCCCTAAATAGCATATGAACACGTCATAAGCCATTCATTATTTTGTAGGAATTACAGGAAATTCACTTTAAAACCGCAATATTTTCTCTCAGCCTCATGACAAAATGTGTAGAATAGCAGGAACATTTTTTTTATCAAGGATTCTTCAAAGTTGGGACAATCCTAGTCGGGCAAGGAAACAAAGATTTTTTTTTTCATGTAATAAAAAAAAATGTTGCATTATTTGAGCTTAAAATGTGCATTTAGTGGAATTTTACAAGGAAAATACACTGCTCAAAAAAATAAAGGGAACACTTAAACAACACAATGTAACTCCAAGTCAATCACACTTCTGTGAAATCAAACTGTTCACTTAGGAAGCAACACTGATTGACAATAAATTCCACATGCTGTTGTGCAAATGGAATAGACAACAGGTGGAAATTATAGGCAATTAGCAAGACACCCCCAATAAAGGAGTGGAACTGCAGGTGGTGACCACAGACCACTTCTCAGTTCCTATGCTTCCTGGCTGATGTTTTGGTCACTTTTGAATGCTGGTGGTGCCTTCACTCTAGTGGTAGCATGAGGGAGTCTACAACACACACAAGTGGCTCAGGTAGTGCAGCTCATCCAGGATGGCACATCAATGCGAGCTGTGGCAAGAAGGTCTGCTGTGTCTGTCAGCGTAATGTCCAGAGCATGGAGGCGCTACCAGGAGACAGGCCAGTACATCAGGAGACGTGGAGGAGGCCGTAGGAGTGCAACAACCCAGCAGCAGGACCGCTACCTCCACCTTTCTGCAAGGAGGAGCAGGAGGAGCACTGCCAGAGCCCTGCAAATGACCTCCAGCAGGCCACAAATGTGCATGTGTCTGCTCAAACGGTCAGAAACATACTCCCTGAGGGTGTTATGATGGCCCGACGTCCACAGGTGGGGGTTGAAGCACAGCCCAACACCGTGCAGGACGTTTGGCATTTGCCAGAGAACACCAAGATTGGCAAATTCGCCACTGGCGCCCTGTGCTCTTCTCAGATGAAAGCAGGTTCACACTGAGCACATGTGACAGAGTCTGGAGATGCCGTGGAGAACGTTCTGCTGCTTGCAACATCCTCCAGCATGACCGGTTTGGCGGTGGGTCAGTCATGGTGTGGGGAGGCATTTCTTTGGGGGGGCCGCACAGCCCCCCAGAGGTAGCCTGACTGCCATTAGGTACCGAGATGATATCCTCAGACCCCTTGTGAGACCATATGCTGGTGCGGTTGGCCCTGGGTTCCTCCTAATGCAAGACAATGCTAGACCTCATGTGGCTGGAGTGTGTCAGCAGTTCCTGCAAGGTGAAGGCATTGATGCTATGGACTGGCCCGCCCGTTCCCCAGACCTGAATCCAATTGAGCACATCTGAGACATCATGTCTCGCTCCATCCACCAACGCCACATTGCACCACAGACTGTCCAGGAGTTGGCGGATGCTTTAGTCCAGGTCTGGGAGGAGATCCCTCAGGAGACCATCCGCCACCTCATCAGGAGCATGCCCAGGCGTTGTAGGGAGGTCATACAGGCACTTGGAGGCCACACACACTACTGAGCCTCATTTTGACTTGTTTTAAGGACATTACATCAAAGTTGGATCAGCCTGTAGTGTGGTTTCCATTTTAATTTTGAGTGTGACTCCAAATCCAGACCTCCATGGGGTTGATAAATTTGATTTCCATTGATAATTTTTGTGTGATTTTGTTGTCAGCACATTCAACTATGTAAAGAAAAAAGTATTTAATAAGAATATTTCCTTTATTCAGATCTAGGATGTGTTATTTTAGTGTTCCCTTTATATTTTTGAGCAGTGTAGATATAATAAACACTGAACAAAAATATAAACGCAACATGCAACATTTTCATAGATTTTACTGAGTTACACTTCATATAAGGAAATCAGTCAATTGAAATAAATAAATAAATTAGGCCCTAATGGATTGTATTTTTTTTGTATTTTATTTTGGGGATTTTCTAAATACGTTCAGTATTTCTTTATTATTATTTATTTATTTATTATATTTATTATTTTTTATATTTTATATTTTTCGACTCTATGCCCTGGTCTGGAGCAAAGGATCCCCATTTCAAACTCTCCCAAAAAGTTTTTAAATTATTATTTATTATTATTATTGCATTAATGGACATTAACTGAAAGAAATGTATGTGCAGTTTCTTGTGGGACTTTAAATTATATTTCTCTCAAAAAACTGTGACTCCTAAAATAAGTGTCTGTTGATTTGGTGAACTGTCAGATTGGTCTAAAATCCTAAATGAATCAGGAATGTGCAGGGTCACCTATACCATAAGAGGACCCCTTATTCATGTCCTCATTACATCTAGAGCAATAAGACCCCTCATGGTCCGGAATGTTCTCTATTGTTGATAGATTTAAACAAACAATATTGGAATTGGAAAGTCCGTCAGGGAAACTTTTGTTTGTTGTTGTTGCGTTATTTGAGCTTTAAAAAAAATGTATTTGTGGGAATTTTATAAAGGGGAAAAAATGTTGGGCTCTTTGCCCAGAAATGCCCTTGTTCGGAAACAAACTCCAAACAAAAAAAGTGTATAAAATGAAAGGAACTGACAATAATGGATATTAACTGGAAAATAATTTTATGTAAAAGGATCTTCTAAAAGCCCTTTAAAGAATATGTCTCTCAAAACTTTGATTCCTAAAAGATATTTCTGGACATTTTGGTGAACTGTCAGATTGGTTTAAAGTCTACAGTAGCAAGGCTATATACAGTAGCGAGGCTACATACAGTAGAGAGGCTACATACAGTAGCGAGGCTACATACAGTAGAGAGGCTATATACAGTAGCGAGGCTACATACAGTAGAGAGGCTACATACAGTAGAGGCTATATACAGTAGCGAGGCTACATACAGTAGAGGCTACATTCAGTAGAGGCTACATACAGTAGTGAGGCTACATACAGTAGTGAGGCTATATACAGTAGAGAGGCTATATACAGTAGAGAGGCTATATACAGTAGAGAGGCTACATACAGTAGTGAGACTACATACAGTAGTGAGGCTATATACAGTAGTGAGGCTATATACAGTAGTGAGGCTATATACAGTAGAGGCTATATACAGTAGTGAGGCTACATACAGTAGTGAGGCTATATACAGTAGAGAGGCTATATACAGTAGCGAGGCTACATACAGTAGAGGCTACATACAGTAGAGGCTATATACAGTAGTGAGGCTACATACAGTAGTGAGGCTACATACAGTAGTGAGGCTACATACAGTAGCGAGGCTATATACAGTAGCGAGGCTACATACAGTAGAGAGGCTACATACAGTAGAGAGACTACATACAGTAGCGAGGCTATATACAGTAGTGAGGCTACATACAGTAGAGAGGCTACATACAGTAGCGAGGCTACACACAGTAGAGAGACTACATACAGTAGCGAGGCTATATACAGTAGCGAGGCTACATACAGTAGAGAGGCTATATACAGTAGAGAGGCTATATACAGTAGCGAGGCTACATACAGTAGCGAGGCTATACACAGTAGAGAGACTACATACAGTAGCGAGGCTATATACAGTAGTGAGGCTACATACAGTAGAGAGGCTATATACAGTAGAGAGGCTATATACAGTAGCGAGGCTACATACAGTAGAGAGGCTATATACAGTAGTGAGGCTACATACAGTAGAGAGGTTATACACAGTAGAGAGACTATATACAGTAGTGAGGCTACATACAGTAGAGGGGCTATATACAGTAGAGGGGCTATATACAGTAGACAGGCTATATAGAGAGGCTATACACAGTAGAGAGACTACATACAGTAGCGAGGCTATATACAGTAGTGAGGCTACATACAGTAGAGAGGCTATATACAGTAGAGAGGCTATATACAGTAGCGAGGCTACATACAGTAGCGAGGCTATACACAGTAGAGAGACTACATACAGTAGCGAGGCTATATACAGTAGTGAGGCTGTATACAGTAGAGAGGTTATATACAGTAGAGAGGTTATACACAGTAGTGAGGCTACATACAGTAGAGAGGTTATACACAGTAGAGAGACTACATACAGACACTGGTTAGTCAGGCTGATTGAGGTAGTATGTACTCATAGATATGGTTAAAGAGACTGTGCATACAGTGGGGCAAAAACGTATTTAGTCAGCCACCAATTGTGCAAGTTCTCCCACTGTTCATGAAGACTGTGTGGTGTATGTGGATACTGGGTGGTGAATATGGGGACTGGGTGGTGTAAATGGAGACTGGTAGTGTAAATGGAGACTGGAGGCGCGTATGGAGAATGAGTGGCATTTTGGGGGACTGGGTGGTGTATATGAGGACTGGGTGGTGTATATGAGGACTGGGTGGTGTATATGGGGACTGGGTGGTGTATATGAAGACTGGGTGGTGTATATGAGGACTGGGTGGTGTATATGAGGACTGGGTGGTGTATATGGGGACTGGGTGGTGTATATGAGGACTGGGTGGTGTATATGAGGACTGGGTGGTGTATATGAGGACTGGGTGGTTGTATATGAGGACTGGGTGGTTGTATATGAGGACTGGGTGGTGTACATGAGGACTGGGTGGTGTACATGAGGACTGGGTGGTGTACATGAGGACTGGGTGGCTGTACATGAGGACTGGATGGTGTGCATGAGGACTGGATGGTGTATATGAGGACTGGGTGGTGTATATGAGGACTGGGTGGTGTACATGAGGACTGGGTGGTGTACATGAGTACTGGGTGGTGTACATGAGGACTGGGTGGTGTACATGAGGACTGGGTGGTGTACATGAGGACTGGGTGGTGTACATGAGGACTGGGTGGTGTATATGAGGACTGGGTGGTGTATATGGGGACTGGGTGGTGTATATGAAGACTGGGTGGTGTATATGAGGACTGGGTGGTGTATATGAGGACTGGGTGGTGTATATGGGGACTGGGTGGTGTATATGAAGACTGGGTGGTGTATATGAGGACTGGGTGGTGTATATGAGGACTGGGTGGTTGTATATACATGAGGACTGGGTGGTGTACATGAGGACTGGGTGGTGTACATGAGGACTGGGTGGTGTACATGAGGACTGGGTGGTGTACATGAGGACTGGATGGTGTGCATGAGGACTGGATGGTGTATATGAGGACTGGGTGGTGTATATGAGGACTGGGTGGTGTACATGAGGACTGGGTGGTGTACATGAGTACTGGGTGGTGTACATGAGGACTGGGTGGTGTACATGAGGACTGGGTGGTGTACATGAGGACTGGGTGGTGTACATGAGGACTGGGTGGTGTACATGAGGACTGGGTGGTGTACATGAGGACTGGGTGGTGTACATGAGGACTGGATGGTGTATATGAGGACTGGGTGGTGTACATGAGGACTGGGTGGTGTACATGAGGACTGGGTGGTGTACATGAGGACTGGGTGGTGTACATGAGGACTGGGTGGTGTACATGAGGACTGGGTGGTGTACATGAGGACTGGGTGGTGTACATGAGGACTGGGTGGTGTACATGAGGACTGGGTGGTGTACATGAGGACTGGGTGGTGTACATGAGGACTGGGTGGTGTACATGAGGACTGGGTGGTGTACATGAGGACTTGTGGGAACTTTCTGACTCCATTCCAAATATTCCATTCCAGTCCTTACAATTATCCCTCCTATTGCTCCTCCCACCAGTCTCCTCTTTTGTTTGTGTATGTTCATGTGTATGTTCATTTGTGTTTGTGTGTATATATATATATGCTTGTGTGTATGTATTGTGTGTGTTTTGTGTGTGTATATATATATGTGTGTGTGTGTGTGTGTGTGTGTGTGTGTGTGTGTGTGTGTGTGTGTGTGTGTGTGTGTGTGTGTGTGTGTGTGTGTGTGTGTGTGTGTGTGTGTGTGTGTGTGAGGCACAGACTCACAAGGACCAAGTGAAATCGTAACATTAATCCAGGCCTGTGCTTTTTCCCTGCTTTCTTTCATTTTATACTTTAACATCTCATTCACTTTTCTCTTTTGTTCTTTCTCTTCCTGCTTGCTTCTCTCTCTCCTTTCATCGTGGCCTCTCCTTGTTTTCTCTTTTGTTCTCATCTTTATTTTGGAAAACAACTTTTAATAATTTATATTTGAATGACTACCTGCCATCCCGCCACCAAAACCCCAAAATGGCCTGTATCCCTTTACATTCAAACCCCTCCTACCTTCCAACACACCCCTGTTACCGTTATCCCCCCCACCCGCTCCAACCAAAACCCTCCTCGTCACTCCCTCCCTCACCAACACCCGCCCTCTCCTGGATCTCACATGCGACCTTTGGACCAGTCCTGATCCTGGAGAAGGTCGAGATGGAGGATCTGACCAACAAGACCCTGAAGATCACCGACTTCGGCCTGGCGAGGGAGTGGCACCGTACCACCAAGATGTCAGCCGCTGGCACCTACGCCTGGATGGCGCCCGAGGTCATCCGCTCCTCCACCTTCTCTAAAGGCAGCGATGTCTGGAGGTGGGCGGGGGCGGGGTGGGGGGGTGGGGGGGGTTGACTTAGATCTAGGCAGTCAAAGTTCTGATCTGTTCTATCTCATTTATTCAGTTCTGGATTAGATTCAGCATTATTCATCAGTATTGATTAATTTATTCAGTTCTGGATCTAGGGGTATTGATTCATTTATTCAGTTCTGGATCTAGTAAAGTATTGATTCATTTATTCAGTTCTGGAGTCATTTATTCATTTATTCAATTCTGGATCTAGTAAAGCATTGATTCATTTAATCAGTTCTGGATCTAGTAAAGTATTGATTCATTTATTCAGTTCTGGATCTAGTAAAGCATTGATTCATTTATTCAGTTCTGGATCTAGTAAAGCATTGATTCATTTATTCAGTTCTGGATCTAGTAAAGCATTGATTCATTTTTATTCAGTTCATTTATTCAGTTCTGGATCTAGTAAAGCATTGATTCATTTATTCAGTTCTGGATCTAGTAAAGCATTGAGTCATTTATTCAGTTCTGAATCTAGTAAAGCATTGATTCATTTATTCAGTTCTGGATCTAGTAAAGCATTGATTCATTTATTCAGTTCTGGATCTAGTAAAGCATTGATTCAGTTCTGGATCTAGTCATTGATTCATTTATTCAGTTCTGGATCTGGTAAAGCATTGCAGTAGTAGTATGATGACTACACCCAAATAAGGAACCAACACTGTAATTGTTTTCAACGAGAGATGATCTCGTCTTACCCTCGTCTGAAACCATAGAAACCATAGAATAACCTAATAGAATAAATAGAATAACATCAGCTCATAGAATAATAGAATAGAATCATAGAATCATAGAATCATAGAATCATAGAATAACATCAGCTCATAGAATCATAGAATCATAGAATAACATCAGCTCTGATAAGGACAGGATTTAATTCCATTGAGCTTCGTCAGCTATGCGGCATTGGAAAGGTAATTTCCGATATGCAGCAGAAGCAGGGCTTTCTATGTTGCAGCAGACTCTCATGACTTATCATTGACCATGCCATGTGGCTTGAGTCCAGCCCTTGTTTTAGTATGAAATACCTGCCTGGCTGGAGGTGTGGAGGTAGTTGGAGGCTGTGGACAGGGAGGGCCCTGTCCCTGTCTCTCTGTGGTGCCATAATGCCCCCGCCTCCCACCCCCAATATTGTTAATATTTACAATATTAACTCAATTATAATAAGAATAGTAAAGATTGTCAACAGGGTAATCAGTAACAATAATAATGAATAGTAAATGTGCACGTTAGTTGGTCTGTCAGACACTGTCTGTCATCCTATGGCAGGCAGCAATGTAGTGCGCTGCCAACCCACAGCTCTCTGCGTCCTCCCCCAACCGGACCAGTAGCCTTTCCTCATCAGAGAGGTCTTTGAAACCTCAAATTTTGGGAAATGATACTAATTGTTTGATACTTGTTAATAATGCAGCTCTGTCTCAGTGGTTGCACAGCCTTTCCTCTACAGGAAGTCATGTTTTCATGTGTCTACCCTTCTCAATGGCAAGGCTGTGCTCACTGAGTTTGTACTTTTGATCAGTAACCATGGTCAAATAGTTTGCCACGGTGTACTTTCGATTTAGGGCCAGATAGCATTGCATTTGGCTTTGTACTTGTGTTTCCCAATAAGTTATGTCGTTTTGTTTTTGACTGTGTTGTAATTTAGTTTATTCTGATTGATTGGATGTTCTGGTTCTGAGGCTTCAGTGTGTTAGTAGAACAGGTTTGTGAACTCAGGACCAGCTGGATGAGGGGACTGAGGCTTCAGTGTGTTAGTAGAACAGGTTAGTGAACTCAGCCCCAGGACCAGCTGGATGAGGGGACTCTTTTTTCTTTGCTCAGCTCTTGGCATTGCAGGGCTTGGTAATGATATGAGAGGGGGTCACTGTATTTTAGATGTTTCTAAAACTTACGTTTGTATTATTAGTGGATATTGGCCTAATTCTGCTCTGCGTGCATTGTTTGTGGTTTCCTCTGGACATGTAGGAGTATCTTGTGGAGTAACTACAATGTTGTTGATCCATCCTCAGTTGTCTCCTATCACAGCCATTAAACTCTGTAACTGTTTTAAAGTCACCCTTGTCCTCATGTTGAAATCCCTGAGCGGTTTCTTTCCTCTCCGGCAACTGAGTTAGGAAGGACGCCTGTATCCTTGTAGTGACTGGGTGTATTGATACACCATCCAAAGTGTAATTAATAACTTCACCATGCTCAAAGGGATATTCTGCTTTTATTTTTTTATTACCCATCTACCAACAGGTGCCCTTCTTTACGAGACATTGGAAAACCTCCCTGGTCTTTGGTTGAATCTCTGTTTGAAATTCACTGCTCGACTGAGGGACCTTACAGATAATTGTATGTGTGGATACAAGAGATGAGGTAGTCACTCAGAAATCATGTTGAACACTATTATTGCACACAGAGTGAATCTATGCAACTTGTGACAAGTTAAGCAGATGTTCCTGAACTTATTTAGGCTTGTCATAACAAAGGGGTTGAATACTTATTCACATTTCAGCTTTTCATTTGTAATTCATTTGTAAAAAAAAATAGAAATAATGATAATAATAATTGTGTGCAGTGACAACAACCAAAAATCTAAATTTAATCAATTTGAGAACTTTGGTCTACTTCCCTGAAATCTGGATAATTTAATTAAGCTCTGAATTGTGGACACTAACACTTCGGGCTGAGGATTGTTCTAGAATTGTGGCCAATTCATTGATGTAAATATTGAAGAGTGCAGGGCTCAGATTGCAACCCTGGCGAAGGCCCCACCCCTGGTTAAAGAATTCTGTTATTTATGTGCCAATTTTAATGCTGCACGTATTGCCAGTAGACATTGATTTAATTATGTGTTTTACCCCTGCACCACTTTCAATAACTTTGTAGAACAGTCCATTTTGGTATTATTTTGGTGGACAGGTTTATCTATCAGGGTCTCTAGGGTGTAAATATGATCGGTTGTACAATGTTTTGGTATAAATCCAATCAGGCTTTTGCTCAAGATATTGTGATTATTAAGGAATTTGTGAATTCTCTCTCTCTGTCCATCAGCTTTCTGCTCTCTGCTGTCTATTATCTCTGCTGTCTATTATCTCTATCTATTCTCTCTGCTGTCTATTATCTCTGCTGTCTATCCTCTCTGCTGTCTATTATCTCTGCTGTCTATTGTCTCTGCTGTCTATTGTCTCTGCTGTCTATTCTGAATTCTGTCATTCTGTTTCCTGCTGATACTGACAAAAGAAAGACAGAAAGAGAAATATAAGCCTAATGAAGCAAAAGGTTTCAAAATTCCGGTACCTTTCCCAAAATTCACAAGATTTCCCGAAATCCCATTTTTCTGTTTCCATAACATTCTTCCATCTCTTTCCTGATCTCTTCCTCCCGACCCTGTAGCTACGGGGTTCTTCTGTGGGAGCTGCTGACGGGAGAAGTCCCATTCAGGGGCATTGATTGTCTCGCGGTGGCATATGGAGTAGCCATGAATAAGCTGGCGTTGCCCATCCCTTCCACCTGCCCAGAGCCCTTCGCCCGTCTTATGGAAGGTGAGCTGATTTCTGTTAGGTATTCTTCAATGAGGCCAACAGCCACCTGCCCAGAGCCCTTCGCCCTTCTTATGGAAGGTGAGCTGATTTCTGTTAGGTATTCTTCAATGAGGCCAACAGCCACCTGCCCAGAGCCCTTCGCCCTTCTTATGGAAGGTGAGCTGATTTCTGTTAGGTATTCTTCAATGAGGCCAACAGCCACCTGCCCAGAGCCCTTCGCCCGTCTTATGGAAGGTGAGCTGATTTCTGTTAGGTATTCTTCAAAGAGGCCAACAGCCACCTGCCCAGAGCCCTTCACCCTTCTTATGGAAGGTGAGCTGATTTCTGTTAGGTATTCTTCAATGAGGCCAACAGCCACCTGTTTGTTGACAGAATGTACACATCGTTACCTTAATAATACAGATTATTCGATTATAAGAATATGTATATAAATAGATATATCCGTCTCCATCCTGATCCATAATAGATAGATTGATATTTGTGCAAAAATAAATGATAACTTATTTTCATTGAGGTCCTCTGTAGATCCATGGAGTGCCGTCATATATAAGCATTAAATAACTTGTATTATATCACTTTTGACCGGTAGTGATTTGATTTAGTGTATATATTTATTATATATATATAGAGAGAGAGAGATACTAACAAAACATTACATCAAAGATTTTTTATAACTAACCCAAGATAGATCACAGCATGTCGTTTCCAATGGAAACAAATGAATCATAGTGGGGCAGAACAAGCAAGAAGGTGAGCAGAGCCTAGCAGGAGCCTATTGGCGCGTTCTAGCATCTATTTGCATATTTCCGTTAAGGAACGCCTACTCTTTGAAATGCGCTTGTGCAGTAATTTAATTCGCCCTTCCATTCCATCTGAACAACGGAACTTTGGCAAAGGGTAAAATCTATAGAACTTAGTCCACTCTGTTTGTAAAATATTGTAGTTTTGGAAACCGAAAACTGTATTGAGATCAAATGTTTCATCAATGAGAACAGTAGCAGAATGTCGGCCAAAATCCATCTCCTTCTCCCACTGTCGGGCCACTGGGCTTCCTCTCACCACCATATTTGGTAGTGAGTGGAAACAGCCAACAGGAAGCTTCACATTTATCACATCCAGTGAAATATCTGTCTCATTGTTCTATCTCATCCCGTCAGTAGAGGATGCCTGGTTATTATTTGTAAATGCCTTCCTCACCGTCTTAAATAAGCATGCCCCATTCAAGAAATGTAGAACCAGGAACAGATATAGCCCTTGGTTCTCTCCAGACCGGACTGCCCTTAACCAACACAAAAACATCCTGTGGCGTTCTGCATTAGCATCGAACAGCCCCTGTGATATGCAACTTTTCAGGGAAGTTAGAAACCAATATACACAGGCAGTTAGAAAAGCCAAGGCTAGCTTTTTCAAGCAGAAATGTGCTTCCTGCAACACAAACTCAGAAAAGTTCTGGGACATTGTAAAGTCCAGGGAGAATAAGAGCACCTCCTCCCAGCTGCCCAGTGCACTGAGGATAGGAAACACTGTCACCACCGATAAATCCACTATAATTGAGAATTTCAATAAGCATTTTTCTACGGCTGGCCATGCTTTCCACCTGGCTACTCCTACCCCGGTCACCAGCACTGCACCCCCCACAGCAACTCACCCAAGCCTCTCCCATTTTAACCTTCTCCCAAATCCAGTCAGCTGATGTTCTGAAAGAGCTGCAAAACCTGGACCCGTACAAATCAGCCTGGTTAGACAATCTGGACCTTTTCTTTCTAAAATTATCTGCCGAAATTGTTGCAACCCCTATTACTAGCCTGTTCAGCCTCTCTTTGGTGTCGTCTGAGATTCCCAAAGATTGGAAAGCAGCTGCGGTCATCCCCCTCTTCAAAGGGGGGGGACACTCTTGACCCAAACTGCTACAGACCTATATCTATCCTACCATGCCTTTCTAAGGTCTTTGAAAGCCAAGTCAACAAATAGATTACCGACCATTTCGAATCCCACCATACCTTCTCCGCTATGCAATCTGATTTCAGAGCTGGTCATGGGTGCACCTCAGCCACGCTCAAGGTCCTAAACGATATCTTAACCGCCATCGGTAAGAAACAATACTGTGCAGCCGTATTTATTGACCTGGCCAAGGCTTTCGACTCTGTCAATCACCACATCCTCATCGGCAGACTCAACAGCCTTGGTTTCTCAAATGATTGCCTCGGCTGGTTCACCAACTACTTCTCAGATAGAGTTCAATGTGTCAAATCGGAGGGCCTGTTGTCCGGGCCTCTGGCAGTCTCTATGGGGGTGCCACAGGGTTAAATTCTTGGACCGACTCTCTTGTCTGTATATATCAATGATGTCGCTCTTGCTGCTGGTGAGTCTCTGATCCACCTCTACGCAGACGACACCATTCTGTATGCTTCTGGCCCTTCTTTGGACACTGTGTTAACAACCCTCAGGCGAGCTTCAAGCCATACAACTCTCCTTCCGTGGCCTCCAACTGCTCTTAAATACATGTAAAACTAAATGCATGCTCTTCAACCGATTGCTGCCTGCACCTGCCCGCCTGTCCAACATCACTACTCTGGACGGCTCTGACTTAGAATATGTGGACAACTACAAACACCTAGGTGTCTGGTTAGACTGTAAACTCTCCTTCCAGACTCACATTAAACATCTCCAATCCAAAATTAAATCTAGAATCGGCTTCCTATTTCGCAACAAAGCATCCTTCACTCATGCTGCCAAACATACCCTTGTAAAACTGACCATCCTACCGATCCTCGACTTCGGCGATGTCATTTACAAAATAGTCTCCAATACCCTACTCAACAAATTGGATGCAGTCTATCACAGTGCAATCCGTTTTGTCACCAAAGCCCCATATACTACCCACCATTGCGACCTGTACGCTCTCGTTGGCTGGCCCTCGCTTCATACTCGTCGCCAAACCTACTGGCTCCATGTCATATTCAAGACCCTGCTAGGTAAAGTCCCCCCTTATCTCAGCTCGCTGGTCATCATAGCAGCACCCACCTGTAGCACGCGCTCCAGCAGGTATATCTCTCTGTTCACCCCCAAAACCAATTCTTCCTTTGGCCGCCACTCCTTCCAGTTCTCTGCTGCCAATGACTGGAACGAACTACAAAAATCTCTGAAACTGGAAACACTTATCTCCCTCACTAGCTTTAAGAACCAGCTGTCAGAGCAGCTCACATATTACTGCAACTGTACATAGCCCATCTATAATTTAGCCCAAACATCTACCTCTTTCCCTACTGTATTTAATTTTATTTATTTATTTTGCTCCTTTGCACCCCATTATTTTTATTTCTAATTTGCACATTTCTTCCACTGCAAATCTACCATTCCAGTGTTTTACTTGCTATATTGTATTTACTTTGCCACCATGGCCTTTTTTTGCCTTTACCTCCCTTATCTCACCTCATTTGCTCACATCGTATATATAGACTTGTTTCTACTGTATTATTGACTGTATGTTTGTTTTGCTCCATGTGTAACTCTGTGTTGTTGTATGTGTCGAACTGCTTTGCTTTATCTTGGCCAGGTCGCAATTGTATTTTATTTTTATTTTATTTCACCTTTATTTAACCAGGTAGGCTAGTTGAGAACAAGTTCTCATTTGCAACTTGCGACCTGACCAAGATAAAGCATAGCAGTGTGAACAGACAACACAGAGTTACACATGGAGTAAACAATTAACAAGTCAATAACACAGTAGAAAAAAGGGGAGTCTATATACAATGTGTGCAAAAGGCATGAGGAGGTAGGCGAATAATTACAATATTGCAGATTAACACTGGAGTGATAAATGATCAGATGATCATGTACAGGTAGAGATATTGGTGTGCAAAAGAGCAGAAAAGTAAATAAATAAAAACTGTGGGGATGAGGTAGGTGAAAATGGGTGGGCTATTTACCAATAGATTATGTACAGCTGCAGCGATCGGTTAGCTGCTCAGATAGCTGATGTTTGAAGTTGGTGAGGGAGATAAAAGTCTCCAACTTCAGCAATTTTTGCAATTTGTTCCAGTCACAGGCAGCAGAGTACTGGAACGAAGGCGGCCGAATGAGGTGTTGGCTTTAGGGATGATCAGTGAGATACACCTGCTGGAGCGCGTGCTACGGATGGGTGTTGCCATCGTGAACAGTGAACTGAGATAAGGCGGAGCTTTACCTAGCATGGCCTTGTAGATGACCTGGAGCCAGTGGGTCTTGCGACGAATATGTAGCGAGAGCCAGCTGACTAGAGCATACAAGTCGCAGTGGTGGGTAGTATAAGGTGCTTTAGTGACAAAACGGATGGCACTGTGATAAACTGCATCTAGTTTGCTGAGAAGAGTGTTGGAAGCAATTTTGTAGATGACATCGCCGAAGTCAAGGATCGGTAGGATAGTCAGTTTTACTAGGGTAAGCTTGGCAGCGTGAGTGAAAGAGGCTTTGTTACGGAATAGAAAGCCGACTCTTGATTTGATTTTCGATTGGAGATGTTTGATATGGGTCTGGAAGGAGAGTTTGCAGTCTAGCCAGACACCTAGGTACTTATAAGTGTCCACATATTCAAGGTCGGAACCATCCAGTGTGGTGATGCTAGACGGGCATGCGGGTGCAGGCAGCGATCGGTTGAAAAGCATGCATTTGGTTTTACTAGCGTTTAAGAGCAGTTGGAGGCCACGGAAGGAGTGTTGTATGGCATTGAAGCTCGTTTGGAGGTTAGATAGCACAGTGTCCAATGACGGGCCGAAAGTATATAGAATGGTGTCGTCTGCGTAGGGGTGGATCAGGGAATCGCCCGCAGCAAGAGCAACATCATTGATATATACAGAGAAAAGAGTCGGCCCGAGGTGAACCCTGTGGCACCCCATAGAGACTGCCAGAGGACCAGACAGCATGCCCTCCGATTTGACACACTGAACTCTGTCTGCAAAGTAATTGGTGAACCAGGCAAGGCAGTCATCCGAAAAACCGAGGCTACTGAGTCTGCCGATAAGAATATGGTGATTGACAGAGTCGAAAGCCTTGGCAAGGTCGATGAAGACGGCTGCACAGTACTGTCTTTTATCGATGGCGGTTATGATGTCGTTTAGTACCTTGAGTGTGGCTGAGGTGCACCGTGACCGGCTCGGAAACCAGATTGCATAGCGGAGAAGGTACGGTGGGATTCGAGATGGTCAGTGACCTGTTTGTTGACTTGGCTTTCGAAGACCTTAGATAGGCAAGGCAGAATGGATATAGGTCTGTAACAGTTTGGGTCCAGGGTGTCTCCCCCTTTGAAGAGGGGGATGACTGCGGCAGCTTTCCAATCCTTGGGGATCTCAGACAATATGAAAGAGAGGGTTGAACAGGCTGGTAATAGGGGTTGCGACAATGGCGGCGGATAGTTTCAGAAATAGAGGGTCCAGATTTTCAATCCCAGCTGATTTATACGGGTCCAGGTTTTGCAGCTCTTTCAGAACATCTGCTATCTGGATTTGGGTAAAGGAGAACCTGGAGAGGCTTGGGCGAGGAGCTGCGGGGGGGCCCGGACCTGAGAACTTGTTCTCAAATTGCCTACCTGGTTAAATAAATGTGAATTTTTTACAAAAAAAATCTGAATGTCAGTTTACTTTCTCCCACTGTCGGGCCACTGGGCTTCCTCTCACCACCATATTTGGTAGTGAGTGGAAACGGCCAACAGGAAGCTTCACATCCAGTTCACATTTTATCACATCCAGTGAAATATCTGTCTCATTGTTCTATCTGTGGTACATCTAAACACACCACCTTTATTAACTTCTTCTTCTTCTTCTTCTTCTCCAGACTGCTGGAGTCCAGACCCCCACCTACGACCTCTCTTCACCAGTATCCTGGACCAGCTGACATCTATAGAGGAATCGGGCTTCTTCGAGATGCCACTCGAGTCCTTCCACTCCCTGCAGGACGACTGGAAGATGGAGATTCAGGAGATGTTTGACCAGCTCAGGGTCAAGGAGAAGGTAGTGGGATTCTCAGTCAGCTTTCACAAGATCAGAGGCCTCTGTCGTGGCTGTTTCCACATTATACAATATGGGGCCCACAAGATTTTTTTGTTCTGTCTTGCCAACTTTAATGGTTGTTGAACCAGGCTATGGAGAGTGATATGCTGTAGTGTAATCTATAATCCACCCCCCCCCCCCGAAAAACAAAAAATCTGACTGCAAGTGTTAAATCTCCCCTGACCTCTAACCTTGTCTCCAGGAGCTGAGGTCGTGGGAGGAGGAGCTGAGTCGTGCTGCGCTGCAGCAGAAGAGCCAAGAGGAGGAGCTTAGGAGGAGGGAGCAGGAGCTGGCGGAGAGGGAGATCCACATCCTGGAGAGAGAGCTGAACGTTATCATCCACCAGCTATATCAGGAGAAACCCCGTGTGGAGAGCAGGCAGGGCAAGTTCAGACGCTCACGGCTCAAACTGAAGGACGGGAACAGGATCAGTCTGCCTTCAGGTACGTATTTTCATCAGTAGGACCGGGCCAGCAATCTGATGTTATTATTTATATTTATTTAGTTTATATTTATTTTTATAGTTTATATTTATTTAGTTATATATTTATATTTATTTAGTTATATATTTATTTAGTTATATATTTATATTTATTTAGTTATATATTTATTTAGTTTTATATTTATTTAGTTATATATTTATATTTATTTAGTTATATATTTATATTTATTTAGTTTAGTTATATATTTATATTTATTTAGTTATATATTTATTTAGTTATATATTTATTTAGTTATATATTTATATTTATTTAGTTATATATATTATTTAGTTTAGTTTATATTTATTTATTTATATATTTATATATTTATTTAGTTATATATTTATATTTATTTATATATATGTTTATTTAGTATATTTATATTTATTTATTGTTATATTAGTTATTTATATTTATTTAGTTTATATTTTTTAGTTATATATTTATTTATTATATGTTTATATAGTTATATATTTATTTAGTTATATATTTTATATTTATTTATTTAGTTATATATTTATATTTATTTAGTTATATATTTATTTAGTTATTATATTTATATATATTTATTTAGTTATATATTTATATAGTTATATATTTATTTAGTTATATATTTATATTTATTTAGTTATATATTTATTTATTTAGTTATATATTTATTTAGTTATATATTTATTTATTATATATTTATTTAGTTATATATTTATATTTATTTAGTTATATATTTATATTTATTTAGTTATATATTTATTTAGTTATATATTTATATTTATTTAGTTATATATTTATTTAGTTATATATTTATATTTATTTAGTTATATATTTATATTTATACAAATTACTGAATTCACCTTATGACATCCAGTGGAACAGCCACTTTACAATAGTGCATCTAAATCATTTAAGGGGGGGGTGAGGCCTCTGTTCTCTTTATCCTATCCTAGGTATTCCTTAAAAGAGTGGGGTTTCAGGTGTCTCCCTATTGGTGATTGACTCAGCTGTCCTGAAGGCGTCGTGAGGAGTTTGTTCCACCATTGAGTATAGATTTACGCGAACAGTTTTGACTGGGCTGAGCATAACTGTACTTCCTCAGTGGTAGGGAGGCGAGCAGGCCAGAGGTGGATGAGCGCAGTGCCCTTGTTTGGGTGTAGGGCCTGATCAGAGCCTGGAGGTACTGCGGTGCCGTTCCCTCACAGCTCCGTAGGCAAGCACCATGGTCTTGTAGCGGATGCGAGCTTCAACTGGAAGCCAGTGGAGAAGCGGAGGAGCGGGGTTACGTGAAGAGAATTGGGAAGGTTTAACACCAATATATGCGGCGTTCTGGAGAGTATATTTATAGGGGTTTAATGGCACAGGCAGGAGCCCCAGAACAGCGAGTTATTATATCCAGACGGGAGATGATTTAATTGCCTGGATTAGGACTGAATGCGCCGCTTTATGTGTGAGGCAGGGTACTTACTCTGCGGATATATTAATATTTTATTAATTATATATGATGAGATGCCGACACGCATTGATGTTAGTTGAGAACGATTATATATGTTGTCCAGGATCACGCCAAGGTTCTTAGCGCTCTGGGAGGAGGACACAATGGAGTTGTATACCGTGATGGCGATTATATGGAACGGGCAGTCCTTCCCCGGGATTAATAGCAGCTCCGTCTTGCCGATTATAGCTTGAGGTGGTGATCCGATCATACACTGATATGTCTGTCGATTATATATACATGCTTAGAGATGCCGATTATATATATATTTTTATATCGAAAAGCCGGATTATATTTCATTAGTACGTGCGTGCCGATTATATTATATTAGGACGATACGCTATTATATATACATTGCTTTATATGATTTATTATAAGCTTTAAAGTTATATTTATACGATATATATAGTTATATTTTATATTTATTATATTTCTAATTTTAGTTATATTTCTATGTTTAGTTATATTTCTAATTGTTATATTTAATTTTAGTTATATTAAATTTTAGTTATATTTAGATTTAATTTATATTATATAATTTTATATACTTAATTTTAGTTATATTTAATTTTAGTTATATTTATATTTAATTATATTTATTTATATCTTTAGTTATAATTTCTCTTTAACTACTTAGTTATACTATTTATATTTAGTATATTACTATTTATTATTTATTTATATAATTTATATTTAATTATATTTTATTTATATTTATTATATTTACTATTATATAGTTATACTCACTATTTATTATATTTCCTTATTTTAAGCCTCTCTTTTATATTATACTCTCTTTTATATTAGTCTCTTTTATATTATTATATCTCTTTATATTTAATATATATTTTAATATAGTACCCCATATTTATATTTAGCTCTTTATTCGACGTAGCCAGCGGTCAGGGATGAGTTGATGAGCGAGGTGAGGTAAGGGAGAAGGTCTCCGGAAATGGTCTGGAGAAGAGAGGAGGGGATAGGGTCAAGCGGGCAGGTTGTTGGGCGGCCGGCCGTCACAAGAAGCGAGATTTCATCTGGAGAGAGAGGGGAGAAAGAGGTCAGAGCACAGGGTAGGGCAGTGTGAGCAGAACCAGCGGTGTCGTTTGACTTAGCAAACGAGGATCGGATGTCGTCGACCTTCTTTTCAAAATGGTTGACGAAGTCATCTGCAGAGAGGGAGGAGGGGGGAGGGGGAGGAGGATTCAGGAGGGAGGAGAAGGTGGCAAAGAGCTTCCTAGGGTTAGAGGCAGATGCTTGGAATTTAGAGTGGTAGAAAGTGGCTTTAGCAGCAGAGACAGAGGAGGAAAATGTAGAGAGGAGGGAGTGAAAGGATGCCAGGTCCGCAGGAGGCGAGTTTTCCTCCATTTCCGCTCGGCTGCCCGGAGCCCTATTTTATATATTATATTTATATTATTATATTATATTATATTTGAGGGTTATTATTTTTATATTATATTTATATTAGATATAGTATATTTATATATTTATATTAGCTTATATTTTATATTTATATATTTATATTAGATATATTTAATTATTATATTTATATTTATATTTATATTTATATTTATTTATATTTATTTTATATATATTTATATTATTATATATATATTATTATATATATATTTATATTATATATATTTATAGCTTATATATATATTATTATATATTTATATTATATTTAGCTTCTTATATTTATCTATATTTATATTTTTATAGTTTATATATTTATTTATTATATATTTATATTTTTATTTAGTTATATATTTACTATTATATTTAATATTATATTTATTTATTATATTTAATTTTATTATACTTTATTTAATTATTATATTTTTATATTTTTAATTTATTATATATTTATATTTACAAATGCAGGATCAGAGAGAGAGAGAGAGGCTTAGACCCCTTCAGTTTTAGTTTCATGTCCCAATATAAAACCAGCAACAAAGTTCAAATGATTGAGTGACAGGTTGGTGCAAAATCTGTACCTGTGCTGCGCTGTGTCAGCACCATGGACAGAGTGCACTGGGGGGCTATGGAAAGACCCTGGGCGGTTAGGTATGACTCCTCTGGGTTTCCATAACAAAAAAACAGAGCTCCTCCATGGTTAAATAACGTGAAAGACCTCCGCTTGTAATATTTCGATTTTATAAAGGACGGGGTCAAGTTTACAGTTGAACCTGCTTCACTGAACTGTGCCTCACGCCCCACCACTACAGAGTTGAGTTAGCCTCTTAGCTGTAACAGGCGTTAGTGTTATTCGCCATTTTCGCTTGAACCAGCTAATCTGTCACTGCCGCGATGAATATCAGAAAAGAAAACCACGAGGCCGCCATCAAGCCCGGTAGCGAGGACGCTGCCGACCTCCAGCTACGAGGCTTCAACAAGTGTCGCCAGGATAATGGCTCCACAGCCCCTGCTCCAACTGTTCCTGACGATCTTGGAACAGAGGAGCCGGCCCAGGTTAGCCTATAGAATCCTAATACCCAAGATGCATGGTTTTCTGCCCCCCCCCCCCACCCCACCCCAAAAAAACATTTCGGTTCCTGAAGATGTGGCACCTCTTGGTCAAAAGCACTCAATGGTCTCCGCATTTGAACTTTATTGTGATACTTATTGTGGTACAGCGTGATATAAACATAATTCAATATAATTCCAATGCAAGAACCCCCCCCCCAAAACATTTTTTTTAAATAAATACAAAAAACAAGTTTATCCTGGGTCTGCTCAAATTGCCCTATTCCCCATATAGTGCACTACTATAGACCAGAGCCCTATTCCCTATATAGTGGTACTACTATAGACCAGAGCCCTATTCCCTATATAGTGGTACTACTATAGACCAGGGCCCTATTCCCTATATAGTGCACTACTATAGACCAGAGCCCTATTCCCTATATAGTGCACTACTTTAGACCAGAGCCCTATGCCCTATATAGTGCACTACTTTAGACCAGAGCCCTATTCCCTATTGAGTGCACTACTTTAGACCAGGGCCCTATTCCCTATATAGTGCACTACTATAGACCAGAGCCCTATTCCCTATATAGTGCACTACTTTAGACCAGAGCCCTATTCCCTATTTAGTGCACTACTTTAGACCAGAGCCCTATTCCCTATTTAGTGCACTACTTTAGACCAGAGCCCTATTCCCTATATAGTGCACTACTATAGACCAGAGCCCTATTCCCTATAAAGTGCACTACTTTAGACCAGAGCCCTATTCCCTATATAGTGCACTACTTTAGACCAGAGCCCTATTCCCTATATAGTACTGAAGTATCGGCTTTCGGGCCAACAGGCTCAGAGACCCTCAACACTTTAGACTGTTAAATAGCCTTAAGACTGTTAAATAGCTATTAGACTGTTAAATAGCCTTAAGACTGTTAAATAGCTATTAGACTGTTAAATAGCTATTAGACTGTTAAATAGCTATTAGACTGTTAAATAGCTATTAGACTGTTAAATAGCTATTAGACTGTTAAATAGCTATTAGACTGTTAAATAGCTATTAGACTGTTAAATAGCTATTAGACTGTTAAATAGCCTTAAGACTGTTAAATAGCTATTAGACTGTTAAATAGTTATTAGACTGTTAAATAGCCTTAAGACTGTTAAATAGCTATTAGACTGTTAAATAGCTATTAGACTGTTAAATAGCCTTAAGACTGTTAAATAGCTATTAGACTGTTAAATAGCTATTAGACTGTTAAATAGCTATTAGACTGTTATATAGCTATTAGACTGTTAAATAGCTATTAGACTGTTAAATAGCTATTAGACTGTTAAATAGCTATTAGACTGTTAAATAGCTATCAGACTGTTAAATAGCTATTAGACTGTTAAATAGCTATTAGACTGTTAAATAGCCTTAAGACTGTTAAATAGCTATTAGACTGTTAAATAGCTATTAGACTGTTAAATAGCTATTAGACTGTTAAATAGCCTTAAGACTGTTAAA
Organism: Oncorhynchus masou masou; assembly: GCF_036934945.1. Classification (NCBI taxonomy): domain Eukaryota; kingdom Metazoa; phylum Chordata; class Actinopteri; order Salmoniformes; family Salmonidae; genus Oncorhynchus; species Oncorhynchus masou. Next base: position 457,230 of record NW_027012353.1, read on the forward strand.
TAGCTATCAGACTGTTAAATAGCTATTAGAATGTTAAATAGCTATTAGACTGTTAAATAGCTATTAGAATGTTAAATAGCTATTAGACTGTTAAATAGCTATTAGACTGTTAAATAGCTATTAGACTGTTAAATAGCTATTATACTTAAATAGCTATTAGACTGTTAAATAGCTATTAGACTGTTAAATAGCTATTAGACTGTTAAATAGTTATTAGACTGTTAAATAGCCTTAAGACTGTTAAATAGCTATTAGACTGTTAAATAGCTATTAGACTGTTAAATAGCCTTAAGACTGTTAAATAGCTATTAGACTGTTAAATAGCTATTAGACTGTTAAATAGCTATTAGACTGTTAAATAGCTATTAGACTGTTAAATAGCTATTAGACTGTTAAATAGCTATTAGACTGTTAAATAGCTATTAGAGTGTTAAATAGCTATTAGACTGTTAAACAGCCTTAAGACTGTTAAATAGCTATTAGACTGTTAAATAGCTATTAGACTGTTAAATAGCCTATTAGACTGTTAAATAGCTATTAGACTGTTAAATAGCTATTAGACTGTTAAATAGCCTTAAGACTGTTAAATAGCTATTAGACTGTTAAGTAGCTATGTAGACTGTTAAATAGCATTAGACTGTTAAATAGCCTGTATGTAGCCTGTAGGTAGCCTGTAGGTAGCCTGTATGAAGGCTGTATGTAGCCTGTAGGTAGCTCTGTATGAAGGCTTTATGTAGCCTGTAGGTAGCCTGTTAGACTGTTAGCCTGTATGTAGCCTGTAGGTAGCTGTAGACTGTAGGTAGCCTATGTAGGCTGTATAGCCTGTAAGACTGTAAGTAGCCTGTATGTAGCCTGTATGTAGCCTGTATGTAGCCTGTAAGTAGTATAGCCTGTAGGTAGCCTGTAAGGCTGTATGTAGCTATGTAGCCTGTAAGTAGCTATGTAGCCTGTAGGTAGCCTGTAGGTAGCCTGTATGTAGCCTGTAGGTAGCTGTTAGCCTGTTGAAGGCTATGTAGCCTGTATGTAGCCTGTAGGTAGCCTGTAGGTAGCCTGTATGAAGGCTGTATGTAGCCTGTAGGTAGCCTGTATGAAGGCTTTATGTAGCCTGTAGGTAGCCTGTATGTAGCCTGTATGTAGCCTGTAGGTAGGCTGTATGTAGCCTGTATGTAGCCTGTAGGTAGCCTGTATGTAGCCTGTATGTAGCCTGTAGGTAGCCTGTATGAAGGCTGTATGTAGCCTGTATGTAGCCTGTATGTAGGCTGTATGTAGCCTGTATGTAGCCTGTATGAAGGCTGTATGTAGCCTGTATGTAGCCTGTATGAAGCCAGCGATTTACATGACTTGTTTTATTTATATGGACATTGTTGGATTTGTTTGTGCTCTTCTGTCACCAGATTTTCAACACAAGATCACCGTGCAGGCCTCTCCCTCTCACGATCGATGCAGGAGTTTACTGGGAAGTCTCTCCAGCCCTCCCACCAGTCCCCAGGCCCCGTTACTACCACGCCTCAGAGCCATACAACGTAAACACTATATACCATTTACATTACCTTTGACCTGTAAATTATATATTTTTTTTTAGCAGAAGGTCATATCCTGAGTGACTTACAATCAGCTGATACTGTATATCCTCCTAGGTGTTGAACATATTTACAGTTCAGCGCATGTTCTGTATTTTTATTTAAACCTTTATTTAACCAGGAAGGTCTCATTGAGGTTTAAAATCTCTTTTTCAAGAGCGTCCTGGCCAGGAGAGGCAGCACCAAGTCATTACAAAAATTACAGACAAAACTACAAAAGTAATCTAGTAGAGAGATGGGTATCATTTGGAACCATTATGTATTGTTATTTAATGTTTATTTACCATGTGTAACGAAAACATCTTACTAACCTCAGCCCTCATGACAAAAAAACTAATTCCAAGTTTTTGAGTTTTTTTGGTAAATGTGAACTTCTAAAATGGAGTCTTGTTGCGTGTTTTTTGTAAATGTGAACTTCTAAAATGGAGTCTTGTTTTCCAGTGACTCCTGGAGGTGAGGGGTGTAAAGGTTGGGGCCGATTGGATGAGGAGGAAGAGAAGAGAGGCTCCAGGAAGAAAGGCCGTATCAGGGGCTCACACAGAGAACACAGTGATGATGAGAGGTGAGAGGAGGGGCGAGGCAGGGTGAGGGAGGAAGGGTCGGGTATTGAGCAAGGTGAGGGAGGGTGGGGCAGGGTGAGGGAGGGCGGGGCAGGACCAGGGCAGGGCAGGGTGAGGGAGGACCAGGGCGGGGCAGGGTGAGCGAAGACCAGGGCGTGGCAGGGTGAGGGAGGACCAGGGAGTGGCAGGGTGAGGGAGGACCAGGGTGTGGCAGGGTGAGGGAGGACCAGGGCGGGTCAGGGTGACGGAGGGCGGGGCAGGGTGAGGGAGGGCAGGACCAGGGCGGGGCAGGGTGAGGGAGGACCAGGGTGTGGCAGGGTGAGGGAGGACCAGGGTGTGGGAGGACCAGGGTGTGGCAGGGTGAGGGAGGACCAGGGCGGGGCAGGGTGAGGGAGGGCGGGGCAGGACCAGGGCAGGGCAGGGTGAGGGAGGACCAGGGCGGGGCAGGGTGAGCGAAGACCAGGGCGTGGCAGGGTGAGGGAGGACCAGGGCAGGGCAGGGTGAGGGAGGACCAGGGCGGGGCAGGGTGAGGGAGGACCAGGGCGGGCCAGGGTGAGGGAGGGTAGGGCAGGGTGAGGGAGGGCGGGGCAGGACCAGGGCGGGGCAGGGTGAGGGAGGGTGAGGGAGGACCAGGGTGAGGTAGGGCAGGACCAGGGCGGGGCAGAGTGAGGGAGGGCGGGGCAGGACCAGGGCGTCTAACCTGATCGCATACATGTTTGTGCTGTCTTGCATGCAACGACCAGTCTACAACAGACCTTAACATGCCACTATTTAGTGTTTCTCTATAGCTCTTTATCTCCTGCCCCGACCAGCAGCAAGGTCCCTCTGGAGGGAAACAGACAGAGGTCCTGCAGCGCCCCAAATCTCCGCAGGTCACCGAGACACAGCCCTGCCATACCAGGGGTACCCAGCCTCACTGAGATGGGTAAGGACTGAAATAGGATTGATACTGATAGCCTACATGCTGACCAGACTGCACGCATGTTGATTTTTGTCTACCCACACCAGACGCGATATGGACACGGAGATTGAAATATCAAAACAAACTCTGAACCAACTATATTAATTTGGGCACAGGTCGAAAAGCATTAAACATTTATGGCAATTTAGCTAGCTAGCTTGTTGTTGCTAGCTAATTTGTCCTGGGATAAACATTGGGTTGTTATTTTACCTGAAAGGCACCTCTACACTACAATTAATCCACAGATAAAAGGGTAAACTGAGTTAGTTTCTAGTAATCTCTCCTCCTTCAGGCTTCTACTTCTTCGTTGGTCTTTATATGGCGGTTGGCAACCAACTTTAAGGTGCTTTACCACCACCAACTGGACTGGAGTGTGGACCTCAGTTCATCTTTCAATCACCCACGTTGGGTATATGCTCCTAAAAACCAATGAGGAGATGGGAGAGGCGGGACTTGCAGGGCATCAAGCGTCACAAATTGAACCAAGTTCCATATTAGCGCCTGGCTACGCAGACGCTCGTTGACGCTCTCGCGAGCAGTGTGGGTGCAATGATTGAATAACATGTATATGTACATATATTTTTTTGCAACGCTCGAACACGCGACGCAAGCAGTGTGGTCAGCATGTAACAGAGCAAGGTAAGGACATGTACCTTAGCAACTATAATGTAATGTGGTGAAACCCTCTCCTCCCTGTAGAGAATGAAGACTGCTGTTACACCACTGACCCAGGGGCCAACGCATCCCCCAGCCAATCCTACCTCTGCATCCCCTTCCACAAGGAGGGGCCTGTTGCCGATGGTAACGCAGGTGGAGGCGGGGAGTACTACCCTAGTTACCGTAGCACCCAGGCCCCGGACACGCCCCCCAGTAGGAAGAGCCCTGCCGGGCGGGGGAGGTCAGAGCTGGTGCTACTGGGGTGTGGGGCCTTGCTGGCTGCAGTAGGACTGGGCTTCAATATGATGACTCTGGCCCAGCCTGGGACTGGTTCTGGGTCTGGGACTGAGGGGGCTGGGGAAAGCAGCAAGCCACCTCGCTGGGAGGGCTTCTTCCACCGTACAGGGACAGGGGGCCAGAGACGGAGCACCAGTCCCCCCACACGCAAGCTCTTCAGGCGGGGAGGGGACAAGGAGAGCCCCCTGAAGCACTCGGTTGCCACGGTGACGGAGCGTGTTGGAGGCGGACTGTTTCCGTCCTCTCTCACACTGCTGTCACTGTCGTCTGTGTCGGACTGTAATTCTACGCGGTCTCTGTTACGATCTGATAGTGAGGAACTGTTGGTCTACCGCACTGCCTCTCCCCAGGCCCCTGTTCAACCTTCTGTCCAGCCCCACACCTCTGTTCACCCCCAGCCCCAGCATGCCTCACTCAACCCCTTGGTCAACACACACCTGGAGAGCTTCAAGCGTCACCCTCGGCAGTCCCTGACCCCGACCCATCTTCCCTCCGCTCCATCCTCCTCACGCTGCCTTCACCGTACCCCTCCGACGGAGCCATCGAGACACGCTGCCCTCCAAACTATATCCACCCTTTTCCTTTACACGTCAGAGCAGCTCTGGAGCCTTCAGGTATCTTCACTGTTCTCCTACAGACGGTTTGTTGTTGATCTGCTCCAGCTATATGGCCTGATTCATCCTGTCTTAATATCCCGAGGTGTTCTACAACCCTTTTTCTTTTTCTCTATTCTCAAACAGATGGAGGTCTCAGGGGTCTAAGTGACAACGTAGCCCAGGTACCCCGGTTGCCAGATCCAAATCTGGTGTTTCCCCCTACACCGCGCCGCCGCTGCCCTCCTGAACGACCCAAAACCCTGGACTTCCTGGTTAGACCACGTCCCTCGCCACGGGTACGCTGCGACGTCTTCCTGGGCCAGTCACCTGGGCGGGGCAGAGGAGGGGGGCAGGGGAATGGAGAGTCCCCAGCCCACACCACCAGCACAGACACCCCTCCCACGGTGGAGTTTGGCAGGGACATGACCGTCCTTCCTACCCCCTTGGAGCCCCCAACACCATCCCCAAGGAGGGGACACAGTCTGGAGGCCCCGACGCCCTCACCAAGGAGGGGACACCCACTGCTAACCCATCACATGGAGCCCAGAGACATGGAGGTACTAGCCACCCCCATGGAGCCCCCTTACGCCTGCTCAACCTCCCCGCGGCGGAGGGGGGACAGTCTGCTGGACCAACAGGACGAGGAACAATGTCTGGACCCAACCCTCCCACTCTGCAAACCCGAGTCCCAGTTTCCCAAATGTTCCCCGTACCGCTACCGGCCTGGGTTCTTTTCCTAACCTGGTCCAGTCTGGGTTCTGGTCCTCCTCTGGTCCAACCTGGGTTCTGATCCTAACTCGGTCCATCTAGCGCTACCAGCTTGGGTTTTGGTCCTAACCTGGTCCCTCTCGCGCTATTGGCCTGGGTTCTGGTCCTAACCTGGTCCAGTCTGTGTTCTGGCCCTAACCTGGTCCAGCCTGGGTTCTGGTCCTAACCCAGTCTCCGTACTGCTACCAGCCTAACTTTGGATCCTCTCTTAAAAACACCAACAGAATCCTTTCCGAGTCCTAGAAATACACCCAGCCCACACTGTTGCAGAGGAGGAGGTGGGGGGAGGACTGGGTCAGACCACACTGTTGCAGAGGAGGAGAGGAGGACTGGGCCAGACCACACTGTTGCAGAGGAGGAGGGGAGGACTGGGTCAGACCACACTGTTGCAGAGG